>NW_028281093.1:795000-1065000 GCF_059751285.1 Brachycentrus maculatus
AGAAAAGATATTGATTAATTATTTTTTAAATATTTTTGAAATGGAGAAAAAACATTCAGATTTAACCTAAAAAGATCTGTTGCATAGTAAAAAGTTCAATACGTGGCTTGATATTTATTTTCATTTTCCATTTTTGAACTTTGAAAACGATCTCCTTATAACTAAAGTTTTTTGATTTATGACGTTGTTGAACGGAGTGAGCTATATTATTGTGTGTGTATTTTTCCAGTCAGTTAAAGATTTAATCAAGGGTATAATACAAAACGTGAAACGATCGAATGTCTGCATACAAAGAGCGATGTATTTACATGCAGTTAATCTGGAAGTCAAGATCGCGTAAAGCTATGTAGTTTATTCAAGGTTGAAAAATAGCGATTATATTACAAATATAGGTATTTCCTGCTGTATTCATTGTAAAGTACCCACCAATGAATAAAATAACTCTTTGTCATACACGGTTATTGTAATAAATTTTGACACAACTAGTTTTAACGATATGGTTGACTGGTAATAATATATTTAAATGCTCAATTTACACATATTTCAACATTTTTAAGTAATCTTTAAAGAAATATTTAAGTCGTCCAATATTTTTTTTTAAATTTGTGATTATGCCTCATTTAAAAGTTCTGTCCACTTTTCTAAATATGCTGGATTTCAAGATTTTTAGATTTTAAAGATTTAAACCCACGTTATTTCCTGACAATTTTTTTAAACATGCACGATTTTAACCCACTTAAAGGTTATTTCTAGGACATTTTTATTAAACATGAAGGATTTTAACCCATTAAAGGTTATTTCCTGTCCATTTTTTAAACATGCGGGATTTTAATCAACGGTTACATAAAGGGTTTTTTTTCTCGAAATTGTTATTAATATCTTAACATATCTGCACAAGTTATTGAAATGGGAATTCTCTATAGCGAAATTACACATTACACAATGTTTAACGTAACAAAGTAATCTCTTAAGAAGGTCAATGCCAAGTTGGAAGCCCTGTGAAAGCCAAGTCTTCCATAGTCCCTTCGTATAAAAAGATACTTGGCTTCATTAATCTAATACTAACGATATCAAGGATTATCTCAATATTTTACCACACTGGTTAAGTATTTTGTGTAAAATCTAACATATAATAACTTTATAAGTATTTCATAATAAAATGCAATAAATTTGCCTCTTATTTTTGTTTTACTGTTCTTTCTTTACTCATTCTCATCTCAGCATTGCATTCTTTCCTTATATCATCATTCGAACATCTATCATACATCGTTTTACCGCACATTCGTCTGAGAGATCGGATTTCGACTGCATTCAGTCTACTTTCATCATTCTTTTTGCAACTCCATACTTTACTTCCATATATTGGCTAATGTGGTTGGTAATAAAAACCGAGGAAGACCGAGGAAAACTTAAGCATGATTAAGTATTTAAAATACTTCGGCGGGTATGTATGAGGACATGCATGAATGTGGAGGAGGCGAAGTTTGATTGCAAAGGCAGATTGGTGTGGCGTTCTATTTTCTCTGCCTATCCCATCGGAGAAGCGGCAAGATGGTTAGTTAGTTTTAGTTTTAGTTTTTATGGTATTTTAAGTCGATGAGGAAGTAAAATATTGAAAATATGAAATAATTACTTTTTTTCAGTACAAAACAGTGTTTTAAGAAAAAAAATATTACGTTAAATGTTACCAGGGTTTTAGAAAATTAAGTAGCGATTTATCGTATATTGGATCTTAACAAGTCAATACCAGGTCGGAAGCCCTGTGAATACTTAGCTTTCCATATTCCCCTCGTATAAAATAATTATTCTCATGCATTTAATAAAAAACAATATCCAGGTATTTTCTCCATACTTTATTGCATTGTTAAAGCGAGTGGTGTTAAATGAACACATTTTGAAAATATCTAAAATGTTTTATTTAAAAATTCAGTATTATATAGAAATTAAGTAAAATATTTTAATAACTATGAAATAATTACGATTTTGTTTCAATAAAATCATAAAATTTCATAAGTTAGAGTTTTTGTTTTATGTACATATTGTATATAATTCGTCATATTCTTAATATTATATATATCACTAAGCATTGATTAAATATTTTAAAAAATACGGAATTATATAGTTTTTTCTTCTTCTGTTACGCACTCGTATGTGCGACTCGCCATAGTAAAGGCTTGCAAAATCAGAGGACATGCTTCTTGCACTGGAAGTAGTTTTTCCCTAGAAATAAATAAATAAATAAATAAAACAATATTTTGAGTGTGTCTAAATCTTTGTTTACAAATTTGGGTGTGTGCACTTGCAAGTTATTTAAAAAATGAAGAAGAATATGGTAGTCTGAGAGTTTTTATTTAAGTATCTTTGGTACATTTATTGTAACTGCAGAAAGTTTTATATGGAATTGTTGGGTAATGTATCCAAAATTATACATGGTTATTGGATCGAATTCTACTTTTATTTACATAAACATATCACCTACTCCTTTCAAGAACGTCATAAATCAAAAATCGTCAATTTTCAGTTGTGCATGTTTTCCGAATGCCCAGAAAATGTACCATATACCAGCAAAAGAGGCATTTTTTAACTTAATATTTCCCCGCTACAGGGCAGAAAGTGTTGTCTTTGCATTTTGAGGAAAAGGTATTGTTTAATTATTTTTTAAATATCCTAAATATTTCTTAAATGAAGAAAAAAACCTTCAGGTTTTACCTAAAAAAATCTGTTGCACAGTAAAAAGTTCAGTAAGTGGCTTGATATTTATTTTTAATACATTTTATCATATTTTTAAACTCTAAAAACGCTCTCCTGAAAAATCAAGTTTTTTGATTTATGACGTTCTTGAAAGGAGTGAGCGATAAATGATAATATGTGACGCGTTTCGTTACTTATCAAGATATTATCAAACACTCATGATGGAGTTAAATTTTGAATATATTACCCAACAATCTTTGGTTAATTTTAGTGTGCTTTTATTTAGCAGAGGTCCTTTTATTCAATCTACGAATTACATTTTATAGATACTGCAACATGCTTACAAACTAGGACGCCTGTGAATAATGCTTTTTACACACTCAAAATGTTGTGATTATTATTTACGTATTTGTAATACCAAGAGTACCATCTAAATAAGTCTTTATTTTGTCGAAATGTTAGGGAATAAAGATTTTTTCTTCTATTTGTAATAATAATAAAAATTACAACCAAAAAAAGTCCCTATAAACTGGTAATGAAGAAGTTTGTCAATGTTTTTATTTATGGTTTTGCATTTCTTTACGCTTTTGTTTGTTTCTGAATATTTGCATCAACAGTTGGTTTTTGTTATAATGGCAAAAAAAATAAATAAAAAAACCCTTATCCGCACACCAGTGGTGCATAAGGCACTGTGTCATATAAACGCAGTGTTATCTTGATCGTTTACACATGAAGGAAGAATGATCAGCCCTCCGCTTCAGGTACCAGTCAATGGTAATATTGAATAAATATTACAGTGAAAAAATCACTTACATTTATTTTACCCCCCTTGGGAATCGAACCCGGGACCTCCAGAACGGTAGCCTAGCGTGCTGACCATTACACTACGGAGGCGGAAAATCCAAAAAATTACTTTATTGTTTTAATTCCTAGCATTAAACGGAAAAATATCAACTTCCGAAATTTGAGTAGTGTGGTTGTCAATCATGGGTCAATGTTGTAATATTGACATGTATAAAGTATATGTATTTAACCAGCCCATGACACGAATGAGTCCTAAAAATACACAGACTTCCAAATTTTTCTCCATCTTTGTTGAGATGTCAAAATATAGAAAAAAACTTACTTAAATTTGGATTCAAAACGGCTTGGTACCATGTGGCAATTGGATTCGTGATAAACCGCTTTTTTGGCTGTTACCCATGGCCATTGAAGTTCATAGCTGGCACTCTGAAAATATAAAATTGATATTTTTACTTACCAAAAAATCAATGAAAAAACAGAAAAAATTGTTTTTGTCACTTTTATTTAAAATGCTTGAACATTTTTCTTGTTTTACTTTTCACCCGTTGCTCGATTTGCCCGTACAATGGGCTTTTGTGGTTTTGCCTGTAACTCGTGCGGGCACAAAAAATGGGCCTTAGTGGACTTTGCGGACTGCGGAAAATGGACCGTTCATGATACAGGCACCCCGGCAAAGAAATAGCTCTGATTATAATGGAGTTATGAGCCTGAAATACCGGACGTTAAACCTTTGAGTATCCAAGCTATGTTTTAAAAGTAATTAACAATTCTTAAGTTTAATCATCTCATTTACGAAGGTTGACTAATTTGTAAGATGTGTATAATTACACATGCAATAACGTGTACGGTATGCAACCCCTAGTGCCTCACTTGTTCCCGCTATCCTTACCAACCATTTTCTCTCCTATTTCTCTCTCTTATAGCAGCAACTCCCTTTATCTCAATTTTTCTCAGTTTCTCATTTTAACCTATCAAATATATTCAACCCTCAAATTCATGAATCTGAACTGGTTGCCTTGACGATTAAGACAACATCGGGCTAGTCTAATAAGGTGCCCCATGCGGGTGCGGTGGGTGCGGATAGAGATAAACAAGATGGCTTAATGAATAGTACGTAGGAGTTTTCATTATTAAATAATTTAATGGACTCACCGTTTTACGAATGACTTTTGGGAGACTTTTCTTTAGTTCTGCTCGTCTTCTTGTCGCTTCGTACTCCTAAAAAACGTGTGAATATTACGAAATGTGATATATATATATATATACATATGACAGATCGTAATTCCTGTGAAAACCCAAGAATTACGTTCCTCCGTTTAGCTCTCTACTTCCTTTTTTCCGATTGCAGTAAACTATTCACTTTATTCCCAGTATTCCCTCTCTCTTTTATAAATTTATCAATCTTTACATCCCTTGAAAATATTATTTCCGAACATGATGATATCGTTATCATCGATCGATGTAGCGAAATGATCTGACTACTGATATATTTTAAAATGAAAATGTAACTTTAAAAAAAAATCACTCTAATAATAGTGATTTTAAAACAAAGTTACATTTTAACATATTATCTGCGGGCGGATTCGCGCTCATAATAGAGAAAAACATCTCTTAACAATTATAATAACATTTAACCATACTGTATCGATATGAGATCAAAAGATGGCGCAAAAGTCATGCGTAAAAATACCTTGCAAGCAATTTACGATGAGTCTAGTGAAATGGTAAAATTACCCTTCCCGCAGATAGTGTGTTTTATAAAATGGAAAATCACAAAGTTAGTGCTTCAAATATAAATTATATGAAATATTTTACTCACTGGTTGATCTTGCCAACAGTTGTAAGTCGTGTCTGTGTCTTCAGGTCTGCGGAAACACATTAATAAATTATAGGAATTTTAATCAAACAGTTTGACATCTTTAAGCAATACATAGTTTGTGTTATTAGGTATAAAATTTTGTCTTATTTATTTATGGTGCCGTAGAACGGGGCTACTTGAACTTTGATGTGTTACTTGATCCCAGTACAAAAAAGGGATTTAAATCTGTATTTGGTCAACAAGTCCGCCTCCGTAGTGTAATGGTCAGTGCGCTCGGCTACCATTCTGGAGGTCCCGGGTTCGATTCTCAAGGGGGGTAAAATAAATATTAGTGTTTTTTTTCACTGTAATATTTATTCAATATTACCCTGGACTGGTATCTGAAGCGAAGGGCTGATCACCTTTCCTTCATGTGTAAACGATCAAGATAACACTGCGTTTATATGATGCAGTGCCCTATGCACCATTGGGGTGTGGATAAGGGTTTTATTATTATTATTCTTATTATTTGGTCAACAATAATGAACGTATCGTGACAATAAGTGTCACCTGTCAGGGAAACAATGAATCATGTCGATACGTTCATTATTGAATACCAAATACAGATCTAAAAAAGAAAAAATGTACTGGGCTCAAGTAACACATCAAAGTTCAAGTATCCCCGTTCTACGGTACCTATTTCGTATTATTTTTTTTTCTCCATATTTTAGACTAAGATTCTAGTAGAAAGCTAGGGTATAATATATACTTACGCAGTTACACATAACTTAATGTGGATTCCAGAATCAATGATAATATCATGTGCTTCTTGAAGGGAAAGGGTTTCAGTCAGAATTTCGTTAATCTTCAGTACTTTATCTCCTGCTCTTATACCCGCCTTCTGGGCTCTACTTTCATCCTTAACCTGAAATAAAACGAAAAAAAAACCTGATCTAGATAGACTTACTGAAAACAAATTATTGTACCTAATCTAGACTAAATAAAAACACATTACTAAACCTGATATAGACTTACTGAAAATACGTAATTGTACCCGATCTAGACTAAGTGAAAACACATTATTATACCTGATCTAGACTTACTGAAAACACGTTATTATACCCGATCTAAACTATCTGAAAACACATTCATATACCTGATCTAGACTTAAAACAATAGCTGATTAATACCAATTTCAAACACGGTATTTTACCTTATTTCCCCCAAAATATAACAATTACTTATTAGATACTCATTCAACATTCTAATTGTACGTCGCATACATTGTTAATAATAGTCCTGAGAAGGTTTTTTTTCGCAACGGTTCCTGCATTTCAAAACACAGCAAATAAATGTGGATTCAGGGAAACCCATAAAATCCGATAAAATTCTATACCGTGGCATCATAAGTCAGAAAATATACTGAAGCGAACCGCGTTATGCACTTCTTTGGACGAATTAAATAAACCAATAATCGTAGCATCCGTACCATTAAAGATACATACCGATCTGGACTTACTGAAGACACATCAGTATACCTGATCTAGACTAACTGAAAACACATTATTCAATCTGATCGACTAATTAAATATTGTTATATTATTGAGGCTGTTTTGATTATTCTGAAGACCACATTTTTTTTTTTTAAATAAAAAGTTTTAACTCTGTTTTAACCTTTTATGGGTTTATACTCGTAATCTCTATGATGGGACATTTTGTAGGGGGCGCCAGGCCAAAAATATTAGAGAACCTGTGTTTTAATTATATCATATATAGGTTTATACAATAATACGTTGTAATATTTACCCGTGTGACTATAATTGGTTTATTGTATTTAATACCCCCGGCCAGATCGAACCCCCAAATGGTGTCATCGAAATTGACGCGTTCGTGTACCCCTTCGTTACTGGACTCCCAGGAAGCCTTCTCGAGCCGGGTAGGCGGGATGAGCTTGGGGTCTATCAGGACGGGGTTGGGCCTCATCTCTGTTACTACTTCCTCCGTTATGAAAGATTTTCCTGAAAAAATATTGTCCTGAAAACTTAATCCACGTAAACAACTTACGATATAAAAAGTTTACAACATTTTGAGTGTGTCCAAATATGTACTTGTCCACAAATCTGGATTATCTCCAATTGAATTTATTTTTCATATATTTTTTTGACATCTCAACATGGATAAAAAAGTGAAAATTCTAGTGATTAGTTTTTTCTAGGTAACATTTCGTTTTCTAATGGTATAAAATAAAAAAGGTTTTCTTATTATTTCACTTATAATTATTTACTATAAATTAATTTGCCACCAAAATTTATTATGTATTTGATTTGTTGTAAAATACCATTTTTTTTAACACAAAAATATTCACTGATTGGAATTGGGATGGTCCATGATGAAGAACTTTTAAAAATATTTAAAAAATCTACACCTTTATATTTTCACAACTTTGAATTTAAATTACTCAAACTCTTACACACCTCACAAGTACCTGAGATTCACTAATTGATAGTATTAATTAAATGTACTTACTCGACTGTTCAGGTCACGATAAATTATGAGCTCTCAATCAAAATTGGCGCCTTGATAAATCTTAAATGACTCATACTTCTCAAATGAGTTGAATCCAAGAAAAAATGCTGCATAAAATACCGAGCTTCACAAAAAAGCTCAATCATTCTCAGCCCCTATTTTGTAATCTTTTAGTCTTATTTGGTCTTTTTGACTTAGTGGTTATAAGACTTGCCGAATTTCTTCGTCGCGTCCGGTTGGTCATGGGTGATTTGGCGTGGTTTGGAATTTTTCATCGATACATAGTGCCGTACTTGTGACGGGAAGTGAATCAAATAGTTCGTTTGCTTGTTTTTCGCAAGAAAAGTATCCAATGAATGTAAAGGGGGCGTTGGTTCAGTGTGATTTATTACTCGTCAATTGGTGACATCTAGTTATTTATCGCTAGAACAAAATTGAATATATTGTATCGACTTTTTGTGAAGCTTCTTCAATAAACCAACCGCGGGCATCGTATATGTATTTTTTTTAGATAATTAAAATAATTAAATGAAGTATAAAATATTATTTCGACTGCTATATCCATACATTTAATGGTGCATAGCTAACGTGACCGTTTATTTTTGTCCTCAAAATCAGGACATCTACCAATTTTTGCGTAATAGTATGTACGTTCAAGAAAACACGTATTTTTTCATACTTATTATGTATTAATAAAAAGAAAAGGAATCGTTGATAAAGAAAATAAGAGGAATAAATAATATTAGTTTGTAAAATTATGTTGTTCGGGCTATCTAAAAACGGGACGGTCCCGTTCAAAACGGGACGTATGGTCACTTTATGCATAGTACGCCATAGTTTAATTGAAAGGTCAGACTATGGAATAAATTACCTCTTCATTTGAAAAATGCTCCATGTCCGATGACTTTCACGAAACGCCTGAAAGTTTACTGTGTTTCTTTGGAACCCTTACATGCTAACATATGATTCTTCTTTGTTTTCCTCTTCTTCCCAACTCTTTAACTAAACTTACTTCTTTTGCCTTCCTTGTTTTCATTAATTTAAATATGTAATATATATTTTATTAAATTATTTGTTGTTTCGTGCTAAAATTAGTTTTTAATTGTTTTTTTTTTCGTTTATAAATTATGTACATGTAATATTTGAACACTACTGTGAAACGGCTATATAAGGTTCATACTTAGTTCAATATTACTAGTCAAAGTATGAATCTTATACAGTGAGTTTTATATCTTTATTCTCCTACATAGTGTGGTGGTTAAAAAACTTAGTTACCATGCTGGAGGTCCCGGGCTCGATTTCCAAAGGGGTCAAAATAAATACAATTTTTTTTATTATTTTGACCCCCCTTTCAATATTTATTAAGACTAATATCTAAGCATATAACTGATCATCTTGCCATCATATAATAATCGATCAAATAAAATAACATCGATTTTATGCAGTGCCCTATGCACCATTGGATGCGGATGATGGTCAGTAGCAGTAGATAAAATATTGAAGAGGTATTTTTCCACAATTGTTAATTATTATGTTTTGTAAAGATTTTCCTGATACTGCTCTGGTTTAACCCTCGGTAAGGGATTCTCTGATCTTGTCAAGTAAAATAGTTCCTCCCACGTACTCCCAACATCCCACTCGCTGCTCGCTGCTAACTTGTCATCACTCAGTCACGCAGTGCTAAAAGTAGCCCTTGATCTTGACTGGGAATGGGTGTCAAAAACTCTGTTTAAAAAAAAAATTAAAATCAGTCATGAATCCTAAAAATACTAATTAAAAAAATAGCCCTTCGTTGGTAATTTTTTGCACATACTATCAGTCAAATATTAGAGGTGTTTTTTTTAAAAATTAATCTCATATTTCATTAGTTTGATTAATAAATAATAGCAATAAAATATGAAAAAAACGAAAAAAAAGATAAATAATTTCAATAAAAATAAATTGTATTACCAACAAACAAAACTAACAAGTAGGTATATTATTAGATTAAAACCAATATTTTTAGCTTTTCCACAAAGTGGAGATATTTGGAAAAGGCGAATATTGTTTAATATGGATAGATTTCTGTGACGATCTATTCTCTCTGCCTACCCCTGCGTGATAGTTAGTTAGTTAATTTTAAAAAGCTAAACTACCTCAAACGCAAACAAACGTTACTCAATGATTCTTGAAGTCACTTATTTATACACTTTTTTTATCTGATGGCATGTAATAGAAGTATAAATGTGTGTACAACGAAAATGATTAAAACGTATATTCTATTATATGGATAAGTTGTTAAATGACTTTACATAATATTTGAAGCTATTGGTTAGGCTAGGTTAGTTAGTTGTTGATATGATAGTTATTTGAAACTATGCAATTGTTATACCCAGTGGTAAGATTCAGTCGGTTCGCACCGGTTCGCTAGAACCAGTGCCGAATTTTTTTTAGAGTTCGAGCCGAACCGGTCCTTAATCTTTTTTTGTCATACAATATTCCGAATGAGATCATGTATCGGAGCACATCGGTTTACATGGTCAGCCACGTTGTAAAAATATTTGCAACATTGTTACATTACTTTTAATTGACTTTTAAATCTATACCTACTATTATAATTGGAGTATTCTCAATTTTTATGTGAATGTTGATTGATTGATTGATTGTAACTTTGTGATTCTCGATTTTATAATTAAAATGTAACATTGTTTTAAAATCACTATAAATATTTTATAATAAAGACTTTTTTTTGTTGTTTATTATCTGAATGTTTTGTAATAGTTTTATAACATAAATGTGGAATTGTTGAATTGGCTTTTTTTAACGTTACTATTTTTTGTTAATGTAATGTGATGTTCAATTAATAAATATTTTTTTTTATATGTAAGCTGTACAATTCCCGAATAAATAAAATAAAAAATAAAATAAATTAAATTATAATTAAGTTATAATAAAATATTTATGGCGATTTTAATACAAAGTTACATTTTGATGGTAAATGACTGCTTGGGTAAACGCTTAACAGAGAAAGAGTAAGCAAACATTAATAGGAATGTAGAGGAAGGACAATGGAGATGGTATGAGCATATAGGACGCTGAGAACCCGAACATGTAGTTAACCAGACAATTGAAATGGATCTTCCTAGAAAGTTATTAAGGGGAAGACCAAAAAATTCACGGGTGATGCAGAAAGATAACATGACTCGAAGGCATGGCCTAGGTGACGTTGTCCAGGACAGAAGGACCTATAACCTGAGGACGAGGAAAGCTGCCCAGTCTACACAGACAATAATCTGGGATGTAGCCAGGAAGAATAAGAAGATAAAGAGCAAGTAAAAGTTTTATTTTCATTTGATCTGGGTGTTAGAATATATATTTCATACATTCCTGTCTGTCTTACATGAAAACAAGCCCCATAAGTAGAGTCCTATCAAGTTATTTATTTTTAAAAAAATACGATGAACATATATTTACCATACTATTATTTTAGTTTACATTATCATAGTAAAAGCATACTTAATGGAAAAATAATCTAGATAACAGAGACGGTAATGACAGCGTTATTTAATTTATTTTGAGTGTCGACAAACTCGAATTAATTGACTATCCTGATTAACGAACAATTGACAATAGTTTTTAATCAGAGATTATCGATTATGAATAATCGTTAAATGCTTATTACTAATTAAGCTTGACGAGGATCAATCAAACGTTGCCATATAAATTTGTTCAGTTAACGGATATAATCGAATTATTTCCAGCTATTTCAACGCATATAATCTCCACGTTATCGTATTACCATAACGAGTTTTGGCATTATAGTATTATTGTTTTATGCAAATAAAATACATTGAAATTTACTGATCAATAGGATACAACAACTAATACATATTTTAATTACTTATAAACTACAGAAAATAACATTATGAACATATTTACTTAAACTCTTTCAGAAATTATTAAAAAGTTTTATGAAACGGAAAAACACATTTTCTATAAATGATTTCTTTTATACGCTTTATTGTTACAGGTTATTTTATTTTTAAATTTAAATTTCACTCGGTAAACATCGCTTTTTCTTAAAATCTATCGTGACACGTGTTTCAAAGAATTCCGTATCATTTTCAAATACCGTTTAAATGGATCGAAATAGGTATCACAATAGATTTTTAAAAAGTGGTATTTACCAAGTGAAATTTAAATTCAAAATGCATAGATATTACCGGGTTGAAACTATTGTTGTTGTTAATATTATTTCTTAGTTAAAATTAATCGCTTTTCATGCAGTATTTTGGGAAAATGGTTCTACGTATATAATTTATCAAATATAAATGACTGGTTAAGTATTTCTTGCCCTTTATTTTTTTTTAAATTTTAATATTACGTTATTGTGCGTTACGTGCAAATCCAAGATTCATATATCGTTATTCATAATTTTTTACGCTTAGCGCCTATTTTCATTGAGTGTTAAAATTTAAGCATGTATATACTTCTCCATGATGTATGTTAACTTGTATGTTTATTTCACTCATGAACCAAACATATGTATATGGCATCTGAGTCCTCATAATGCATATTTAATCGTTTGTTTAAAGACAACAATTTTTTTTTTCAAAATTATTATTTAATCATGATATTTGCCATATTTTTCAATAATTTTTCATCTTAAATAATAATTATGTAAAGTAAATCAAACGAGTGATACGAATTTAAAAATATAATTTCACAATTTTTGTTCATCAACCCTGTTTCATTGATCATTTGTCGTGAGTCACGAACATTGAGAATATCGAATACTTGTCTTCTTATAGTGCAAACATCTATTTTTAAAAGACAATGGAAAGTCAATGAAATATTATATTGACACTCCAATACATCGCAATAATATTCCAAAGTACTTTTGCACGTTGTTTTAAAATAATACATTGTTTTTAGAATTTGCATGTATTGTATTTTTGTTTTTGTTTTTAAGAATAGGTATTAAAAAAATAGAGGCCTTTTGTCCGCCTCTTTAGTGTAATGGTCAGCACGCTCGGCTACCGTTCTGGAGGTCCCGGGCTCGATTCCCAGGGGGGGTCAAATAAATATAAGTGATTTTTTCACTGTAATATTTATTCAATATTACCCTGGACTGGTACCTGAAGCGGAGGGCTGATCACCTTTCCTTCGTGTGTAAACGATCAAGATAATACTGTGTTCATATGAACCAGTGCCCTATGCACCATTGGGGTGCGGATAAGGGTTTTATTATTATTATTATTATAAAAAAAATATTTATAATTTTTTTTAAACCTTCTTGTTTTCAATAACTCTTTGCTTTCCAATCCATATGAATTATTTTAAAGATTATTTTTTAACACAAAAACGGTGTTTTAGGCATTAAATTCAATTACGCCAAATGTCACCTGGTTTTAAAGAAAGTTCATGACGATTTAACGAAAATGGCGCATTTATCCTAAGCTAAAATAATTCAAATTATTTTTATCGTATATAAATAATAAACTGAGTGTTAAACTCAATTAAACTTTCATCTGCGTTTAGTTTATACATTTAAAAAAATCATGATAATTTCATGTCATCGTCTTAAATAGGCCAATTAATCATTAAGAAAAATACTTGTATACTTGTGATTCATTTGTTGTTCACTTAAACGAAAATACTTATTGATCTCTGTTACCTGCTGGTCTAATTTCGGCTTATCTGATGTCAGAAATATCCCATTAATCATGATCACTTGAGGTTGGACGAGAAGAGAGGTTTGATAGACATTTGATCAGTAGTTAGTAGCTTATTAAGTTAATTTTATTTTTATTAAATATTGTGTGACGTATTGATAAGACAAGAACAAAAAGAATAAAGTGAAACCTCTTATAACGAGCATGATTCGAAGCGAAACACTCGTTAAGCGATTTTTTTTGTTGGTTTGTCTGGCCCACCTCACAAGTGAATGTCGTTAAAAAGGGGCCTTGCACTATCTATTGTAAAAAATGTATAAAATTATGTATAAAATATAAAATGTAGTATGTATTATATAAATATATATATTATATTATATTATATTATATTATATTATATTATTATAAATATTATATTATATTTGTATATAAAATGTATTATATTATGTATAAAATTTAATAAAAAAAAAAACAAATAATAGTTCGTATTGACGCAGTGCTATCGTGATTGTTACTTACATGAAGACAAGGTGATCACTCCTTCACTTCAGGGACCAGTCCAGGATAATATAAAATAAATACAAAAGCGTAAAATCACTAAAATTTATTTTTACCTCCCCCCTGGGAATCGAACCTGGGATCTCCAGCATGGTTACTAAACACGCTAACCATAACACCACGGAGGCGGACATTTTTGAAATTTGTTTGGCTTAAGTGATTACTTTAGAGACGTTCGATTCACACAAATGTATAAAGTGATCACTTAAGCCAGCCAAATGCCAGTTCGTAAGCCCTGGAATGCTTCCAATCTCCCTTATAAAAAAGGAATAGATGCTTAGTAACTTATTTCTTAATTATTTTTATTTTGTCACCACGATGACTCCTTCAAGGCTAAATTAGTGGATGAGATGAATTATAAAATAATAAATAAGTAGGTACGTATATATTGGACACTTCACCTATCTACGCAATATTGTGGTAAATTTGGCAACTAGTTGTGTTGTTGACTTTTAGAGGCGTGGTTAGTTGCCTTATCAATCAAATTTCATTTAACCTACCCGGAACTACATGGGGGATTTGAGATCCTCTAAAACAATGTATAACCCCTTTTTTACCCTTTTTTTTAAATCTCTGAATGTTTTTTAACAGTTGTTTTAACATTAATGTAGAATTGTTGAATTGGCTTTTTTTAACGTAACTATTTTTGTTAATGTAATGTAATGTTTATTATTGTTAATATAAATATTGTTTATTATATATTTTTTTATATGTAAAGCTGTAAAATTCCCGAACAAATAAAATAAAATAAACAAATAAACCTGACCTAACCTAAAATAATCTATCATGACCTAAGAGGGTGATACATTTATTTGAAACTGTAAACATTTATTTGAAAAAAAAACATATTTTAAAATTTGCAGAGACCCACCAAGCCACCAAGCCAGTGTCTTGTCGGTGGAGTTCTTGTAACATACTTTTATTATTGTTTTCATTTATTTTAACCTAACTGTCCGCCTCAGTAGTGAAATGGTCAGCACGCTCTGGTACCGTACTGGAAGTCCCGGGTTCGATTCCCAGGGAGGGTGATTTTTCACTCTTATATTTATTCAATATTACCTTGGACTGGTACCGGAAGCGGAGGGCTGATCACCTTTCCGTCATGTGTTAACCATAAAGATAACACTGCGTTTATATGATGCAGTGCCCTATGCACCATTGGGGTGCGGATAAAGGTTTGAATGAATGAATAATTTTATCCTTAATAAACATACAAAAAAGAACGAGAAAATGTGTGATCTTCAATTTGTTGCTTTGATAAATATTCCCGCGATCTACAATCAAATCCATCGATATGTGATTCAGAAGTCAAACGGTATGTATCACCGCATATATGTTAACCCTTGACGTTTTATTTATTTCACTCCACAACTGCGCGCCACAACTGTGTTGAAGCGAGATAGCAATTATGATCTGCGTTCTTTCAATCATTCACGTCACAATTCACTCATTCAATCTGCGAACATAATAATTGCACTTGCACGCCATTTGTCGCAAGCTCATTATTATTACATTCAAAATATCTATGAATATGGCTGGGGTCTTTCAAATAATTTCCGGCAAGGAGGGTTAAGTAAACATTACCATACCTTTAAGTATGGTAGATATTGTTACAAAGTATTGTCATAATTGTGTTTATCGATTCTTTTCATTTCATTTTTTTATATAAATTTTAAAATGAGGAAAATGATCCACTAAAAATGATCCACCGTTCACCTCCGTAGTGTAATGCTCAGCACGCTCTGCTACAGGGGGGGTCAAATAAATACAAGTGATTTATTTACTCTTACATTTATTCTATATTTCCCTGGACCTTTCCTTCTTGTTAACGATTAAGAAAACACTGAATTTATATAATGCAGTGCCCTATGCACCATTGGGGTGCGGATAAGGGTTTGAAAACATAGGTCGTAAAGTGTGGCTCGGGAGCCGCGTGCAGATCTTTGACCAGATAAAATCTTTCTGCAGAATTTTGGCTCTAGCATAAATATCCGCGGGAAGGCTCTTCGACGATTTTCGTTCGAAAAACAATCTTTTTGAAGCATGAATCTTATTAAAAGTAAACTGAGAAATCGTCTTATTGATGAGAACCTGAAAACTTGCTAAAAATAACGACATACAAACCTGACTTGACAATGATATTATTCACAATAATTAGTATTGTTATAGACACCTTATATTAATGATATGTTTTTATCAATTAATAAAATCCTTAAGTGTGAAATCAAGTAAAATTGAATGTACTCGTAAATTAATAAAAGCCTAAAATTATAATAACGGTGTACTAGAATTGCACACAGATTTAGCTGTCAATAATTTTTTTATCGTTATGTGCATATTTGGCTCTTTGGCTAACAAGTTTGCCGAACACTGCACTGACCAAAAAAAAGAATGAAATGATAGGAAAAAAGATATGAAATACAACATGATACCCTGATCAATTAAATAATCTAATTTTTAGACACCTTCTTCAATAATTGATAGAAAGGGAACCCGGAACACAATCATGGTGCCCTTAAATGATGTTGAATATTGCCATCATCGTGCTCTGAATTTTGGTATACTTACTTTATATGATTTCGTAATGACTGACAGATATCTTAATAATACACTTAATATGATAAAGTGTCATGCTAATAAATTTTTTTAAACATATCGCTCACTCCTTTCCAGAACGTCATCAATCAAAAATCGACAATTTTCAGTTGTGCATGTTTTCGGAATGCCCAAAAAATTTACTATATCCCAGTAAAAGCGGCATATTTTTAACTTAATATTTACCCACTACAGGGCAGAAAGTGTTGTTTTTGCATTTTGAAGAAAAGGTTTTGCTTAATTATTTTTTTTAAATATACCAAATACTGTTCAAATGGAGAAAAAACCTTAAGGTTTTACCTAAAAAGATCTGTTGCACAGTAAAAAGTTTAATAAGTGGCTTGATATTTATTTTTAAAACATTGTATTTTATTTTTAAACTTTAAAAACGTTCTCCTGAATAATTGATTTTTTTTATATAAGACGTTCTTGAAAGGAGTGAGCGATATGTTAAATAAAAACAATTTATAAAAGAAATGTTTATTTATTTCGTAAAAGTAATTATGTGTGAATACTTCCAATGTTACCAATATAACTTAATTATAACAAGTTATCATTTTTTCATTATTTTATCGAGTTTTTCTTTTTCTTTTTCGTCAAACACGACTACTTTCCTGGCTTCTGCCACTCTGGTAGGAAACTTGTCTCTGGAAAATAAAAAAAAAACAAATAAGAAACGATTTAAATTTTAAATACATACGTAACATACAAGATATGTTCTTCCAAAGAGGTTCACACTTCAAAATCAGCATATTTGTAAAAATCATACAGTCAAAAGGTGTAATATATACATCGGATAGTGGTAAAATATGGATTTATTTACAAGATTTTCATAGGTATTATATTAAATAAGTATTTATTTTTATTTTATTTTTTTATTTTATTGGAAGGAAGAACAACAGTTACAATATATGATACATACAGAATACAAAAAATAAAATCATGAGTACCAATTATAGTTCTTCACAACTATACATAAGAGAGGTCTATTTATGATGTTATTGTATTTACAGAAAAGTTAGAAAACTTCGAAATCTGTAAAATATGAAAATATCTGTAAAATGTTCGTAAGCAGGAGAATAATAAAATATAAATATAAGAAATAACTAAAAATAAAAAATAAATTGAAATATTTCATTCGTCTTTTAATCCAATCTGACGATGTATCTTTAGAGTATATGATGATATTTTCCAGAATATTTTAAAGGATCTTATTGTATTTGATTGGCAAGAGTTGTATTTGTTATTTTTGTAATGCATAGCAAATACAACGCTATAAAACTTAATATTCCTCTTATTTTGATACAAATATCAATATAAATAGTACCTACTCGTTTTCAAGTGATTGAAAAAATAGATTTATTTGCTATTTAAAAAAAACGTTGGAGGATTTATATATTTTTTTTATTAACAAGTAAGTTAATTGGTATTGGAAAGATATTTAAAATGTTGAATTTATGATTATTGATATTAAATAATAAATTTTGAATATTAAGTGTAAGGTTTTGTAAAGAAAAATAATATTTACAAATTGAAGGGTTTGAGGAAGGATAAAATAGAAACGTAACACAATGAATAAATGTATACCATATGTTGCTGATATCCTTTCTATGAATTCCAGTAAAATTCCTCATCATCGTCGCTGTGAAAATAATAGCATCTCTTTCAATAAAATAACGTTTTGCATATAAATGGTTAGATAATCAAAAGACACTTTAAAAAAATTGCATTCATACGGATATATTAAAATGTCATTTTATCATAGGAACAGGTATATTTCATAGAACGTAAAAATAACTAATTTTTAATTTAGGTCCACTTTTTTTACTAAGTTAAGACTTTTTGAGAATTTTCATAGCAATTTTTTTCGATTGGAAAATCATTATCAATGAAAAAAGTTTAATTTTTGTAAATCACAATCACTTATATAAAGCATGGAATGGTTGCGATAACAATTCTAGGTAATTCCGGTTTTTGTAAAAATCAAGAGATCGATTAGATTTACGAATTTAAAAATCGTACCATTAGTTGGAAAATGAAGAAAAAATGTGCGATATTACGGAAAATTCCTTATTAGCCATCTGAAGGTTTTAGCTTTAAATAGAAACGAATTTAGATGTGATCAAGAAAATATTTAATATATTATAATTAATATACCTACTTTAATTTTATAATGGATTAAAATATGTACCAGAAAATTTTAATATCCAGGGTTCACTTTGATAAATTATTTATCAAAATGCAATACTGAATATATATATATATTCATTTGAATATAAATGATTATTATAAATGAATAATATTTTAAGCAAAGAATCAAACCTGTGTTTATTTTCATAAGCGCTGGGAACTTGAAAACAGTTAGACTCCCTGTAAATATATGTTTTTCTAGTAGTCCACGGCCACATTAGACTCCAGTTAGAATTCTGAAAACATTTAAATTGAAAGTAATAAACAAAAATATCATTCAACTTACTTTAATATACGAGTATATCATGTCGTATAAATCGAATTTTGATGATAAATA
The DNA here is from genome assembly GCF_059751285.1 of Brachycentrus maculatus. Lineage (NCBI taxonomy): Eukaryota > Metazoa > Arthropoda > Insecta > Trichoptera > Brachycentridae > Brachycentrus > Brachycentrus maculatus. The sequence goes on from NW_028281093.1 coordinate 814,154, forward strand.
TTCGTGAATTATAAAAAAACTACATTGATATTTGTCAGCTCTAATAGTGGAATGGTTAGTGCATTGGGTTACAATGCTAAAGGTCCCAAGTTCGATTTTCAGGGGGTCAAAATAAATATACAGTAGAACCTGGATATAAGAGCCCAAATGCTCTGACATTTTTCTAGAGGTCACTCTTATGTCTTTGGTTTAATTTACAAAGGGATAAAATGACGGGATCTAAAGTCTTTTTAAGAGAGTTTTCTCTTTTGTCCCAGGTTTCATATATCTAGGTTCAACTGTATGAGATTGTCCACTGTAATATTGATTTAATGTCACCCTTGACATTGAAGAGCAGGGCTGATCCAAACCCTAATGTAATTACCGTTAACGATGACAGTGCCTAGATGCGTTGCGATCCCCTAATGACCATTTGGTAAGGGTTGGAAGAAGGATATTATAATTCTCTTATCAGATTGTTTCTCACCCCTTATGGATGCTTTAGACATGGTTTAAATTTTATTTATTGTTTCGGCATTAACTTTGTGGTAAGACATGTTACAATGATTAAAGAAATAGTTATAATAACTAATAGTTATTATACAGACCTGAATGATGGAAGTTTAACTTCTGAAACATGTAGTCTATAATAAAACTCAAGTGGTAAAAAACGAAGTGTTTTCTTTGATCATGGTTTAAATACATTGAACAACTTCACAGAGTAGTTATAATTAATTCGTTTTAAAGTGGTTGTTTTTTTATTCCATAGTATTTACTATAAAAACTAATTGTAATGATTTTCTTACAGTTTTACACACGATTCTTCGCTTCTTTGCAAGTTCTTCTTGTCTCTTCCTCTCTTCTTCTTCTTCGTCATAGGAATACTGAAAAAATTAAATCAACTTCATAATTTATTTTTCGTAAATATTGAAATACTCGTATGTCCATTTACATTGCTGGCCTTCGTTTTTGATTCAAAGAGTTTTTTCATTCAAGCTTAAAATTAATATCGACTTGCCAAGCAAAAGGACGTAGGTCCTTTCTTCCAAGTATTCAGGCTTCAATTATTTTTAAGAGGTCTTTTCTCAAAATTATTTTCACTTTACATGAATTTATCAACCCGTTTATTAAACGACAACAATCTGGTTGACGTCATTAATTTATTATTGAACCAGTTGAGCTGAGTAATCAAATGTTAGAGGAATCCACAAAAAAACAAAATTTTGAAATTAAACGACACCTATTATCCCATAACATCCTGCATATACATATGAATTATCCCAGTGCTGTGTAAATTATTTAAAGTTATGATGTAGAAAATAACTCGCTGTATAAGTATATTAGTAACACAAAATTTTATACCATGAAAATTATTACCTACCTACATAACGGTGGCGTCCGTTCTATATAGGTGACAGTACTTACCCTAGTATTATTTTTCATTTCTTTCACTATCATGTATATGTATATGCTGTTGTTGTTTCTACCTACTACGATAAATAAGTCTGTGTGTGCCATTGCTTTAAAAACCTTACAAATTAATGTGAATCCAATATAATGTGTCGGGTTGTGGTCCCGTGGTTAGTGTCGTGGACTCTTAAGTCAGAGTTTCTCGGTTCGAACCCCTCTACCGCAATTTGATACCTATTTCTAATAATGAGCCTCTTAGGCTCACAGAAATAGTATGAAATTGAAATATTTGTGTAAATAATAAAAACACAAATATTTCTCTTTTTTTAAATAAATAATAATGGTCTATGCAATATCGAAATTGTAATCAATGAAAAAATACAAAACAAAATATAAGTTAGTATGTGGTATCAAAGTTTGATATTTGCCATTCGATTTCCTTTCTAGAAACATGCGTATATAGTCAACTATCCATTGGACTATGTAATATAGATTTGAAATGTCCATTTTATTGTCAACTATAAATTAAAATTTACTTACAATTTCATCTTGCCAACTGTTGAAGGTAGTATCAGTATCTTCGGGTCTGAAATAAAAAATAAAAACTTTTTACACAGTCGTTAACAGTAAATAGACAGGTATATTGCTAAGAATCTTATAATATTTTCCACCGTATTTAATTTGTTTTATTCTTAAATTCCATTTGCCTTAATAAAACTAACAAACCATCACACATAACCATTGCTTTCTATTCTCTGTCTCCCCGCAGTTAAAGACGGAGAATAGAACCCCACACCACACTGTCTTTTATTTATGTAAAAATTTAACAGAACATTAACATAAATACATTTACAATAATGAATTATAAATAAAACAGTTAATTGTAACATTTCAATTACAAAATTTCACGCATGTTAAATGAATTAAAAGTAAACAGCAATAATAAAATATAGCAAAAGTTAAGAAGATTAAAAGGCAGACTTAATTTAGATCTAAAGTAAGAATAATAATAAAAATATTAAAGTTTTGTCGTATTTCTCATCTTATCAGGGATATGAAACTTTTTTTTTGCTAACATTCTTCGACTCTTCTAGATTCATACCCATAAACCCGCCGATTAATAAAATTCCTGACCTGTCCACTTTTAAGAATTTGAAATATTCGATCATAACCAAATTTTCATCGGTCTTCCTTCTGCTTCTATTTTCAGCTCCCCTTATAAATTTGTTTTGACGCTTTTTTCTTAATTATTCGTTCTACATGTCCTAACATCCTTAACACGCTTTTCTTTATTAAATTAGTCATGTTATCTCTGATTATCATTATTTTTAAAAATTATTTTAACATTCCCATACATCGTTTTGCAGCACATTTTTAGTGATTGCATTTTTACTGCATTCAAGCTTCTTTTGTCCTTTCTTATTCAGAATAACGCCGCTAACTTCCAAACATTGAGATTGAAAGCAGGCATTTTCCTTTACAATTATGATAAATGTAAAAAGTGCAATTCGCTATCGGTTTACGTCTTACCTTATAAAAAAATAGCTTTCATTTAAATTAATTATTATAAAAACATGTATGATTTAAATTTCTTCTTAGATAAATAAGCCGTTTGCATTGTAAATATAAAGTCTGCGTATTTACAAGTCTTATGACCTATCATCGGCTTTTTTAAGTGACCTCATTACACTGAGATATAAATGAATTTTTAAATGAATTGCTTCGTGAGTGGCGTGAAAACCAGTATACGTACATGGTTGCCAGATACGAGATATCTCGGTAAATGGCGAAGTGCCTGTATTGCCATAGACGAGAAGCACATTTTGCGGTATATTCTTGCGCCATATTTACTTATATTGACAATTTGGTGAAAACGGTACATACATTGACATCTGTTGAAGTTCTCCAAAGTATTTTATAAAGTACACAAATATTTTTAAACGATTTATTGGTAAAATTATAAATAATTTTTTTAAATGAAATGCTTCGTGAGTGGCGTGACATCGTTGCCAGATACGAGATATCTCGGTAAATGGCGGAGTGTCCGTATTGCCATAGACGAGAAGCACTTTTGCCGGTATATTCTTGCGCCATATTTATTTATATTGACAATTTGGTGTAAACGGTACATACATTGACATCTGTTGAAGTTTTCCAAAGTATTTTGTAAAGTTCCCGAATATTTTACAAAGATTTATCGGTAAATTTCGAAAACCGTTTAAAGCTGACAGTATTAAGATGTCATATTTTAGAGTCACTTTTTTATTACGCATTATACACGCAAAAAATAAATTTTTTGATCAATTGTTTTGAACGCCACGGGGTTCTATTTATTTCAATTTTTACGTGTTTTTCGTACGATTTTCGGCTATTATTATGAAAATATTAAACGTATTTTTATATTTTTAAATATTTTTTATATATACGTACGCAGTGACAGCAAGTCTAATATAAATTCCAGATTCCAAAATCATGTCATGAGCTTCCTGCAGTGTGAGAGTTTCAGTTTGTATGTCGTTGATTCTTTTCAGTTTATCGCCAGGTCTTATCCCAGCCTTATCAGCTCTGCTGTCTTTCTTAACCTGAAACATAAACAAGTAATATTTTATCAAGATTTTTTTTTATTTATTAAAATCTGATCACGACGATGAAGAATAAATAAAAATTATTCTTCTACATCCAACCATGAAGACATGAAAATCTTGTCAAAATATTTTTTTCTTTATTTAAATTAATTTCTATATAAAAATGATAGTTACAAGATACATAGGTTATGAGTGAAGAAAGATCAGTTTAACTACATTTTGAGGTGAATGGAGTTTGAAATAGAAGTAGTAGAAAGCTGAGGAAAACTGGCATTATCTAACTAAGCATTATCGATAGATTTAAGAAAGGTGTATTGAGATGGTTTAGACGTATGGAACAAATGAGTGAGCAAAGAATGGTAAGACTATGTTAGGTGAATATAATTGGAAATAGGGAGGAAGAGAAAGACTGCAAAAAATCTTGGCATAATCTCTTAAAATAATTTAAAATAAAGGTGCTATGAGATGGTTTGGACATGTGGAACAAATGAGTGAGGAAAGAACGGTGAAACAAATTTGTGACTCAAATGTAGTTGGAAAAGGAGCCGGACAACTTGGCATAATAAGGTATGTTAAATACTTGAAAGTTTTCAATTAAGGAGTCAAAATAATCGGCGCGTATGTATGAAGAGATGCACATGAATGTGGAAAAGGCAAACGTTTTTTTGCAAAGACAGATTGGTGTGGCGTTTTACTATCTGTGCCTATCTCCTGCGGGGAAGCGGAGTGGTTAATTTTTAGTAAGTAATATAAAGATATAAATATGTTTAAATTTTACTTACTCTCATAACTCTAAGAGGGACGCCATATTTGGACCCTCCAGCCAAATCGAACCCCCAAATTGTATCATCAAAATTAACCCTCTCGTGTACGCCTTCATTAAGCGATTCCCAGGTAGCTTTTTCTAAGTGGGTTTTGGGTATCAGCTTTGGGTCTACTTTGGGTATAACTTTTGATTGATAAGACATCTTGATTTAAACACCTGCAAATAAATTCAATAGCACTTAAATTAGATCAAATAATTATGTAATACATCACACATTTTGTATATTAAAAGTATTGTTAATTTTGTGGTATGGTAATATAAAGCTCTCCTTATCATTCATTGTTCACTTTTTAAAATAGTATTACACAAAGTGATCGATGAATGATAAGGAGAGTGATTTTTCACCCATTTATTATCCAAAGAGGTTTGTTTTATTAGTCAACCATGAAAATTCATAAATGGAGGATAAATATTTATTGTATCGGACACTAGATTATTTATCCTACAGATGAGATGTCAACTTAAAAGTGTCTCAGCTTGAAATGAAATATGTATCGTTCTTCCGTAATCGTGATCGGATAACTCTCCCTTCCCGGTGTTGTGTACCTTGTACACATAGATTCTAATAACCATAATATCTCTATAAAAATAATAAATACAACATTTTGAGTGTGTCCAAATACTTGTTCACAAATCTGGATTATCTCCAATTATAGGAGTTATTTTCGATCTCACCAATAGATGTCTCTAGTGATTCAAGAATAATGTTTCTGAATTGGTTTATATACTCGTATATATAGAACTTCCAAGAATTCGAGTAGTGCTGTTGTCAAAAATGGGTAGAATTGGTGAATGTTACACGTGTGTAACTATACAAATATGTAAAGTGATCATCTTTGATGAGATGTCAAAAAATAATAATAAATACAAGGCTATGATTTTAGATATTCCTCCATATTTACGCATTGATTTAAAAAATAATATTAAAAATAATCAGAATTTATCGGGTACACCGGAGGTATTTTGTGAATATCGGAAACTAATTAACAGCGCGTGAAGAGTGTACGGGAACCGCGAGACTATATTTGCAACTGACTCTTCCATACTTGCACTGTGCAAGCATGAGGAGCTCAAAGCTCAATGTTCTCTGGCTTAGCGGCAGTAGCTTTTGGGCTTCCGACAAGAGTGGACCTATGCTTGTTCCGCGGGCGTTTTCGATATAGTTTTTTAAGGTTTTCAGCAAATAAATCTAAATTATTATAATTTTGACTTCATTTATAATTAATTAAGGGGATTAGCTACGAATGTCCATATTTTTCCGATTTAAAATCGCTAATTTTTTGTTGTGTTGTGACTACCCAACACCGGGACGCACGTTTTATTTAAGGACCAGAAGGGAAAGGTTAAGCCAGTCAAGTGCCAGGTCGTAAGCCCTGGGATGCTCAGACTTTCATCTTCTTTCGATTTAAAGGGAAGAACGATACATGTTTCATATTAAATTGAGACACATTTTAAGATTAAATATTACATTTAAACTAAAAATGGCTTAATTTAAACGAAATTCGTTCAAACTTTATTCATTATTTGCGAAATATTATTTATTGATTCGGCGTTAACTTTGTGGAATGACATGCTGATTATTTAAAAAAATAAACATTGTAAAATATCACTCAATGTGTTTTATTTCATTACACACGACATTACACTACAGGTGAACACAGAGGTTTACTTTTTACCTGTACATGAAAACATCTGTAGTTTTTAAAACTAGTCGTGTGTAATGAAATAAAGCTCATTTAGTGGTATTATACAAAGGTTTTTAAAAAAAAAAAATTAACGAAAAACATGAAATCTAAAATATCACAATGAGTAAATTATGCATTTTGTCCGCCTCCGTAGTGTAATGGTCAGCACGCTCGGCTACCGTTCTGGAGGTCCCGGGTTCGATCCCCAAGGGGGGTAAAATAAATATAAGTGATTTTTTCACTGTAATATTTATTCAATATTACCATGGACAGGTACCTGAAGCGGAGGGCTGATCACCTTTCCTTCATGTGTAAACGATCAAGATAACACTGCGTTAATATGACACAGTGCCCTATGCACCATTGGGGTGCGGATAAGGGTTTTATTATAATTAAATTATGCATTATTTTATTTTCAATGTTGACCTAATCACAATATTCTATTACAATATGTCATTTCTATTACATTTTTTAAAATTTAAGTCAATTATTTTTTTAATCGCTAAGTTGTCTGATTATGACGTGGAATGCATTTTTCGCATGCCTTGCTGGGTGATTTATCTATTTTGAAATCAATTTGACCGTCTAACTTTCAAGAACGAAGATCATTGTGTGATGAAACTAGATGTTTGGAATTATCGACTGGCTGAAAGGCCTAGTAGCTTCATTTACTCGTAGTGGTCTGAAATTAGATTCATTCGATGTAACGATACTAAATTTAAACTTTTATTTGTTATAATGGGTCATCTACGGTGCTGAAATCATATGACATCATCAACAATAATTTTTAAAATAATTATAATTATTTTACTCCTATATGTGGTTTTAAAAAAAAAAAATAATAATTTCGTTTTTAAATGCAGGGAAAATTTACCATTTGATTTGATTGATTTTTTTGATTGTTTGATGATTTTTTTATTATTTTTTTTTATTATAAACGTAACTGAAAATTTCTTACTTATTTTTAGTGAAATATATTTTTCTTGAATGCACTTCGGAAATCACGTTTTAAACACCTGTTATTTGTTCATTTGTTGACGAAAATTATCATAATTTAGGTGATCATACCTTGTAAAAATAATTGAGCGTATTTTGTCTCGAATGGATTAGCGAAAATCAAGAAATTACCTGATGTATTCCCGCATTGGTAGAATTATTAGTATGGTGTTGAATTTAGACAAAAAATATTAATATACTACATGTTTTCAACAGTGAAATTAGACTGAAGTATGACGTTAACAAGGTTAATAATAACAAATTTCCCGACAAGTAACACATATTATTATTAATAAATAATACACTCATATCGCTCACTCCTTTCAAGAACGTCATAAATCAAAAATCGTCAATTTTCAGTTGTGCATGTTTTCGGAATGCCCAGAAAATGTACAATATCCCAGCAAAAGAGACAAATTTTTAACTTAATATTTACCCGCTACAGGGCAGAAAGAGTTTTTTTTGCATTTTGAAAAAAAAGGTATTGTTTAGTAATTTTTTTAAAATACTAAATATTTTTCAAATGGAGAAAAAACCTTCATGTTTTACTTAAAATGATCTGTTGCTGAGTAAAAAGTTCAGTATGTGGCTTGTTATCTATTTTTTATATATTGTATTATACTTTTAAACTTTAAAAACGTTTTCCTGAAAAATCAAGTTTTTTTATTTATGACGTTCTTGAAAGGAGTGAGCGATATGTTTGTGGAACTTTTGGATTGGAAATTTCAAACTTCCTAGTACAGTGATAGTTATAGTGTAGCCCTATGCACAATTTAGTGCAGTAAGGACTCAAGTTATGTTTCAACTAGTTTAGCTAGTTTGTTGATAGTCTTGGGTTCGATTCTCGAACGGTTATTTTATTTGTGTACATGAATACTGTAAAAGCAAATGCAAGGTTCTTAAAATATCGGTCAAAAAGTGTATAATTCCAGTACATGAGATTTTTAAAAATGTTACTCTGTTTAAGAGATTATCAGATAATACAAATTTGGGTTGGAAACCATGAATAATATTCGATATTTACCACTCATGCTTTTTTCTGGATTTTCATTTACATTTTATCCTAAAAATGCACCCAATCTCGTCATTCTCAAATTAAACATAATTTTACAAAAAAAATTAAAACATAATTTTTTTAAACGTTAAGTTCACTAAATTCACTCTCGTTAAGTTCAACAAATTCACACCAAACAAATGAATGAGATAACCGAGTTGAAAGTAGATGATAATTAAGTGCCGTCATTTCGTTTGTCAAATAAGTGAAATTATTATCGATAAATGAAGTGAGGGACGGATAAAAAAACGAATCCATCATACTTAAGTGACCAAACAAAGAAACCACTTCACTCGCCAATTACCGCCAAAATTATGGCCAGGGAGCCAAACCCGACCGAAACACGTTGGTCAACAAAGCAGCCACCCTACTTGGGAAATGAATCTCACTCGGGCGTATTGGATTAAAAATTTAATAAATCTAATATAGGGGAGACCGGGGTTAAAAGTAACAATTTTGACAATTTTAACATTTTGTCACTTCGACAATTCGTGGAGTATACATTTTTTTAGTTTTACATTATACACAAACATTTTCAGTGTGTCCGAATACTTGTTCACAAAATCTGGATTATCTCCAATAACAGTAGTTATTTTCATATTATTTTTTGACATCTCATCAAAGATGAAGAAGATTATAGAAGTCTGGGTATTTACGGGGCTGACAACCGTCATAGGCTGGTTTAAGTGATCACTTTACACACGTTTAACATTCACAAATTCTACCCATTATTGACAACCACACTACTCAAATTCTTGGAAGTTCTATATTTATGAAACTTTGTTCTTGAATCACTAGAACTTCACTAGAGACATCTATTGGTGAGATGAAAATAAGCTTTTTATTGAGCAGAAACTCTTTTATTAGTATGTGAGATCCGAATCCTGGATTAAAATCACATACATGAGAAACACCAGGAAATATCATTTTCATTTTCATTACTTTAGCTTAAAATTTGACCTGTTTATTTGTTTACAACATTTTGAGTGTGTCCAAATACGTGTTTACAAATCTGGATTATCTCCAATTATAGGAGTTATTTTTCATATTATTATTATTATTATTATTATTTTTGAATAACTCCTATGATTGAAGATAATCCAGATTTGTGAACAAGTATTTGGACACACTCAAAATGTTGTAAACAATTTTCACATTTGTCCTTAGTTCAGCTATTTGAAAATTGGTGGGTGTATAATTTAAATTATAATAAATAAAAATATACATTTTTGACATCTCAATATAGACGAAGAAGAATATCTCCTCATACATTGTGTCTAAATCTTTGTTCACAAATCTGGGTTTTGTCCACATTAAAGTTAATTTTTTTGTGTCTGAACATAGGAGAATATGGAATAATAAAAATATACATGTTTCATAAAGGAGCCATTTGATTCGAAACCGATCTACATAGTAATTAATTAATCATCTACAGTGAATTTGAATCAAAGTTATTTAGTAAGATACGAAAGAATTATACTTTATCATTAATTGATTCGGCAGTCACTTTGTGGTAATATCTATCCATTTTTTAAGTTTTACTTGGTAAATATGTACCACTACTTATTACAATCTATTGTGCAACGTCTTTCTATGCATTTCTCATCATTTTCTAAAACCGTAGGATGCGGCATACATTGATAATCGTGTGACATTAAAGAAATAGCGGTATTAATATTGAAAGATTATATTAATTTGAAAAAAATTGAAAGGTTTTTCCAGAAAGTGACTGCTGAATCGACTAAAAAAATTTTTGTTATAATTATTACTGAACTACATTTATTCACTTTTCAGACAGTATTTTGCGAAAATGGTTCCGAACTCCATACGGAGTTTGAAAATGGTGCAGAATGCATCGAAACACGTGTCACGATATATTGTTACAAATAATGGTATTTACCAAGTAAAACATTTTTTTAAAAAAATGATATTTTCATTCGAGTCCCGTCCTCGTAACTTGTCAGTATATAAAACTAGTTGATACGTGATTGACAGCACTTGGCGGTCTGCCCAAACATGCCACGCGCGCTCATCATACCTCTCCTTTAGAGCATACTATTGTTACTGCTTTGCGATTATTTATTGTCTTAGATTGTCAAAAATACATATACAATTTAACAGTCGCACTTTTACACCAACACAAACAAACGAAGGTTTAGTGCCTCGGTATTTTATTTTCTTTGTTTTTTTAACATTTCAACATATGTAGGGGAGAGGTTCGTAACTTGGGCCGTTTTTTTTTCAAAGTCTCATCAAATGATTAACTGTCAAAGTACGTAATTTTTTTAATAACCAAATAGATCGGTTATTTATAGTCATATTGTTAGGATATATTATGTGCTTATCATGCATAGTATACATAGGAATGACATTTTACAAAACCTCTTCTCTTGGCCCAAGGTACGATACGGTCCCGTACCTTGGTCATATAAAGTAATCGTTCAGTAAAACAATTTATTAAGTTTATAATGTTTTATATTTCTATAGTTTTTTTTAAATAATTAAAGGTCTACAACTTCTTTGAATGCTATTATATGAATTTAGTGAGTTTCACCATTTTTTACCCATGATTGACCATCACAACACAATTTTTTTACCTAACCTTAAATACTAACATAAACTAAAATATTTACATTTTGAGTGTGTCCAAATACATTCTTGTTCCCAAATCTCTTTTTTTAGATGTGAGTTGCATTTATTCTTTACCTTGCTTATTATGTACAAGGTTTATAGATCATTAAGTGGTTATTTGTATTCAAAATCCTAACTCGAATTATCCGATGCTATTTCAATTGCCCTAAAAACTGTCCAGCAAGGCTTGAACGTTTATTGACGATTGATTGAACCAGCGAAGTTCTCTTAGGTGTTGTTAGATGTGTGAATATTTTGGTATTCCGTTTATGTATGTTACATGTTTTTTATAACTAGTAGGCATTCAAAATAATCCTCCCATTTATGTAAACAGATTTATAAGTATTTCGTACATTAAAAGATTTTGTGGAATGGTAATATATAACACTCTTATATTAACAGTCTACATTTGTTTTCTCATCAAATTGATTCGGCAATCACTTCGTGGCAAAATTTATCCATTTTTCATTAAAGTTTTACCTAATAATTACCACTATTTCTTAAAATCTATTATGACACGTGTTTCGATGCATTCCGCATTATTTTCAAACACCTATCACAAAAGATATTGGTATTTACTAAAACTCAAATTAAAATAGTATTCTTTTGAGCTGATGATGGAATGATTATTCTAAAACTGGCAGTCATGACGTAGTGTTTTTAAGTGGTATTACCTTAGTATCTTAATTATCTTATTTATTGCTTGTTAGTTTCTATTTTCACCTGTTGATGAGAGCAATTATAGTTCTCGAAACTAGTCGTGTTTACGTTAATAAATTCAAAAAGTGGTATTTTATGTTACAAGCGTTTCATTTTTTTAAATTACTTTTTTGGCGATGGATTTATTGAATGGTAATATGCCAATGATTTTGACAAGGAAACATACTTTGAGATTTTGTGACTATTGATCATCATTGTGTATTGTGCCAAATAAAAATTCGATTTCCTGTGTGTCGATGTCTGTACCGGAAATTCTCTTCATAAACTAAATTATTTATTTTCCATTGACTAATGTTATCACCTCTTAAGTTAAAATCAAAGGTCATCTATTTGGTATACCTAATCTTAATATGTTGTTAGTATTCGAGAAAGATCTGCAATTTGCAATGATATAAATACATAATATTGCGCGTGCAGCACCGAATACTTGAATGAAGTGAAACTTCTTACAAAATAAAGAAAAAGAGAGATTTCATCTGAGAGAAAGAACAAGAAAATCTCAAAGGAAATACAACAATACAAAATATTCTTTAAAAAAATGAACTGAAACTATTTTAAATTAAAAGTAAAATCTGTCTTTGCTCACAATCTTCGCCTTTTCCACATTCATACATGTTGCATGCAACCTGATTATTATATAAGTTTTCCTCGATCTTCCTCTGCTTCTATTACCAACCACATTGCCTCATATTTTATTATTATTTAACAGTTTTTTCAATATTTACACTGTTATTGATTGGTGCTTCAATTGGCTATCGCTCACTCCTTTCAAGAAAGTCATAAATCAAAAATCGTCAATTTTCAGTTGTGCATGTTTTCGGAATGCCCAGAAAATATACTATATCCCAGCAAAAGAAGCATATTTTTAACTTAACATTTACCCGCTGCAGGGCAGAAAGTGTTTTTGCATTTTGAAGAAAAGGTATTGTTTAATTTTTTTTTTAAATATACTAAATATTTTTCAAATGGAGAAAAAACCTTCAGGTGTTACCTAAAAAGATCTGTTGCACAGTAAAAAGTTCAATAAGTGGCTTGATATTTATTTTTTATACATTTCATTATATTCTTAAACTTTAAAAACGTTCTCCTGAAAAACAAAGTTTTTTGATTTATGGCGTTGTTGAAAGGAGTGAGCTATATGTTCCCATTTGACGTTTGTATTATTACGCAATTCACCCCAAAATATGACTATTGTCTTTATTTTCATATTCATCGGTGTAAAATTCTATAGCTAAGCCATCCTCCCTTCTCGACACGATTTATCCAGCTCGCCTCGGCTGCTGCATATTTATGTTCAAGAAGTATCTCTTCTAGGTACTCAGCGCGAAAAGCATTCACTTACAGGCGCCATTGTAACCGCTCATCGTTTCAGCGCGCGGCAAGCAGACTTACTCGATTCGGGCACTCTTTAGCCTCTACTTCTCCCGCTCGACTAGATAACATTTTACGTGTAAATGTTTCTATTTGCATTGTGTTTACTCTGCGCTCGTTCCGCTTCATCGTCAACGTTTAAATCACACTCTAAATAATTTTCCCATATTTATTATTCCCTTAAATATTTTTCAAATGGAGAAAAAACCTTCAGGTTTTACCTAAAAAGATCTGTTGCCCAGTAAAAAGTTCAGTAAGTGGCTTGATATTTTTAAACTTTATAAACGTTTTCCTAAAAAATCAAGTTTTTTGAGTTTTGACGTTCTAATAGCCTAACAAACAACCATCGTAGGGTGTTTTTTAGGCAATAGGGGTGTTCTTCTTCTTATTTTGCGTGTCATGTCAGGTCCCCCTGATGTCAACCATCACTTAAGAATAATTGTCCTTATCTTGGGCAGCGCTAAACAGCGACTTGACGGTCCTCATCCCCGTCCAATCTGTCTTCCACTCACACCTTGTCAACCCTCTATTTTGCCTTTTACGATTAAGTAAAATAGCATTTTTTGACATTTTAACAAAGATGAAGAAGAATATGGAAGTCTGGGCATTAATGGGACTTACGACCGTCATAGGCTGGTTTAAGTATGGTTCATGTATGTGATTATAATCCAGGATTAGGACCTCACATACAATTGAAAGAGTTTTTGCTCAATGAAAAGCTTCTTTCATCTCACCGATAGATGTCTTTAGTGAAATTCTAGTGATTCAAGCACAATGTTTCGAAATTGTATCATATAAATATATTTAGAACTTACAAGAATTTGAATAGTGTGGTTGTCAATAACGGGTAGAATTGGTGAATGTTACACATGTGTAAAATGATCACTAAAACCAGCCAATGACAGTTGTAAGCCCCGTAAATGCCCAGACTTTTATACTCTTCTTCGTGAATGTTGAGATGTCAAAAAAATAACTTCTATAACTAGAGGTAATCCAGATTTGTGAACAAGTATTTGGACACACTCAAAATGTGAGTGCAATAGCTCGCACTTCTCTTTTCTTAGCATATGCTTCAGATAGGACACCTTCCGGACTTTGATATCAGTCAGCAACTGTCCCCTTGTTTTTGCTCTTTGAATAACATATGCGTTGCTGACCATATCAGTTCATGGAATGAATAGCATTCTACAACGTAGCTATAGGGGTGAGGATCATGAATAATGAAAAATAAAATCATATCGGGTTTTATTAATGGTATATTTTTATATTTCATCGATCATTACATTTTTTCAAATTATTGTTGGATGAGCACATTTACTTATTACTATGTATTTTCAGACACTTACCTAGATTAGTAAAATTTGTATAAAAATTGTTAGGATCTTCTGATACCTCGTACGCAAATTTAACATACAAGATAAAAATACCATTCATGTTTTTATCATATGTATATTTATGGCAAAGTATAAAAATCGTTTGCTATATGGATACAAAATAACATTGATTGATTATTTATTGATAATTTAGTAATACTTCTGATACTCATTTTCATAAAAGTATAATGATTAAATATCAGATGTTGGTATTTTTAAATATATTACATCCTTAATGCATTAATATTTGTGCACTTTCATCGTAGGAATTCTTAGAAAAAAAATCAGCAGGTATTTGGAAGTTTAAAATAGGAAAATAAGCAAAATTTATATGTTTATTTGTTTGTTTATCATATTTGCTACGTCTTGTAAAGTATCCAAACATTCTTAATCTATTTTTTTAATCGCCACTATATGTATGTTTCAAATATTATGTCACATTGGATATACTATATGTACTGGTAAATTTTTGACTTGTACGTAAGATGATAAGTATGTGTGAGTTTTTGTACGGGGTGTTTCACATGGTAGTTCTCTGAAGAAAAACAAAATATCACTTTTATCCCCACTTTAAATAGAAACATATGAGTTTGAATCTGTCTGAAAATTAACATGGCTTTTGAAGCGTCATAGGGTGTTTTAAGTCACTTTAACTTTGTACGCGTGTAATGTTCACCATTCTACCCATGATTGATAAGCACATTACTCTAATTTCGGAAGTTATATTAATGCTTAAATTGAAAATATCTACTTGATATTTCTTCAGAGACATTCTTGGTTTAAGTTAGTAAGTTTTTACTTGCAGAAACCTTCTTTAAATAACCCCTAAGTAGAGCAAAATCCAGAAACTGTGAACGAAAATATGGACTGACCCAAAATATTATGAAAGGAATTTTCCATTACCATTTACGAGAATGAAGTCATCAATTTTAATGCAAAACTACGTAAAGTGGGATGTTTATTGAGAGACTGCCATGTTTCACAAACTATAAGATAACAACTTTTCCAAAATTCCAACTTGAAGGAATACTAGAAAGTCTAATATGCATTCATTATATTTATTTGATGTGTATGTCATATGTTTTATTGAGATATATGTTTGTTGCGTTGTCTAATGCAGACTCTGCACAGTAACTAATGGAAGAATTCACATTACGAAAAGCATGCACTGTATTAGTACTTGCCAGTAACTGCAATTCTTCAGCAACAGATATTATCAAGTTGAACTAGAATTGGTTTTGAAAACAAGCCCTAACCGTACACTAATGTTTACATCCATAGTTGATAAATCAGTGATAACGCATCAATATTTTCAAAGCAATAGGTTAAATACAATATTTATTATATATTCATAATGATTATAAAGTATTATAATAATAATATCGGTCCATTCCATGTTTTATTCATTCAAGATAGAGTCATTTATATTACCGTTAAATAGAAAAACTACTCTGATCCCTTCTGTGTTTTTTAAATATGTTTAGTTGATATTGAAACCTTAAATTTAAGAGTACATTTGTGCTTTTTATACAATGCAACGATACTTTAAGCAACACCTTAATATATGTAACAAAATATACAAATGTACAAAACTATCTTCTAATTGTTAACAACGTAGGTATATTATAACAATTCAAATAATTGTCTTACAATTTTAAATGATAACATGTTTTGGCAGTGAGAGTCATACTATAAAGAAGGCTCATTGATTGAAACACATTAGTTCACTATGACATTGACTTATAAAGAAGTTAAATATGAAAATATACAAATGATATAATGAAGATGATAATAGAGGGAAAAATGTTTTTCTTATCGGCACCTGAGTGCGTGTAGATGACACAATGTTATTGTACGAAGGTCAGTCAAAAACTAATGCCTCTTATTTTATTTATTATTGTTTATTTATCAAGAAATTAAAATGCAATAACGCACTGCGATCGTTGGTCCAATACATGGAATTACTCAGAATTTTACCCCCCGGCACATCAGTTGGCGTTTTAAAAAGATGATTGTCTTAGATTGGCTTGTGCTTTTGTCCATCTTTATTCGGATCGAAACTCTTGATCGGTGCGTGAACACGTTGCGCATAAATTTGATCACGCTAAACTGTCCTAGTCGCTTTCATTTTTCAAAACCGGACTTCCGGACGGTAAAATTAAGGTAGTTGATAAGCGCCCTATGGCTCTGTTTTTCCTCAACCAACAGTGTTGATCCTTTAGCTTTGTTACAGCCATAACCCAATCATCTAAAAGTGCTGATTTCCACTGTTGATTCTCTGTACATATTTTTAAGTCTATTATGAATGTGAATGGGCATTTCACCTTCTGCATCCAAAAATCAATCACAGAACGATGTCTAATATAAAAATCAATGTCGGCCATTTTACAAGCGACTGCTTTACTGCCACCTTTTGATGCAGAATAATAATACTGAATGTATTTATAGAAGGTTTGAGGATTATTGCCAATATCAAATTTTTTACTTAGTTAACATACAGTATCTACTCAATGAATTAGGGCCACCCATTATTTTTTTGAATACTCTGAAATCTTTTGGATTATTATATTTATTTTACATAAATACTTTAAATTTTCTATTGACATCTAATATCATGTATATTACCTTCAATAATATGTAAAATATACCTGGATTATTTAAGCCTTTACAAAATTTCAAACCCTTTTTTTGAGAAAGGTCCCTAATTAGCACAGGTAGACAGATAGTTGAATGTTCAAAAAATAGTCCTATCTCATTTATTAGTGAAGTTTCTTGAGTTCTAGTTGTTGTTTTGTTCAGAGAGGTTATATAGTTATCGTGTCTTGTGAAAAAAACTTAATTTTTAATTTTAGTTCATAAAGTATAAATTTTTTTTGTAAACACAAGTGTTTTTTTTGAAAAGGACAAAATGGGAAAAAGTAAAGACATTTCTGAGGAAAAAAAGTCTAGTGTTATAGTGCTACTGAAATTAGGAATACTATCTAATAGAGAAATTTCAAAAAAAGAAAACGTTTCTCGTCAAACAGTGGACAGAATTTCAAAATCAATAAAAAATCAGTCACCCGCCACCAGCAATCGGCGAAAGAACTGTCGTAGGATTAGAAAAACAACACCGAGGACTGATCGAAAAATCGTTCAAAGTGCCTTAGAAAACCGCAGTGCATCAGCAAAAACATTAAAAATAAAATTGGAAGAAGAGGGTATAAATATATCGGTATCAACACTGAGGCGACGTCTTTACGAAGTAAATCTGAAATGCAGGCGCCCTGTAAAAGTACCAAAATTGACACCACGAATGAAAGCGGATCGATTAAAATGGGCCAGGCTACATCGAAATTACTCGGTAGATGATTGGAAAAAGGTATTTATTTAAATTGAATTTTCAACATATCATTTTAGTAAATAAACTTATATATTTGAATTAAACTTAAATTTTCATTATTTTTCAGGTCATCTTTAGTGATGAGTGCCGGTTAGAAGCCGTGACAGAGAGCCGTCGATTCGTCAGGAGAACACCAATGGAACGTTACAATGAGGCCTGTGTGGTAAAAGTTATCAAACACCCCCCTGCAACAATGATATGGTCATGTATTATTAACAATTTACCTGTTCCGTTGTTTTTCGTGGAAGGAACAATGAACCAAAATTCCTATAAGCAGGTCCTCGAACGAATTTTATTGCCCTTCTACCATACACTCGACCCAACAGAAGGTCCATACACCTTCATGCAGGATGGGGCACCTTGCCACCGGGCTAAATCAATAATAAAATTTTTGTCTAACAAAAATCTGCCTTTGCTCCCCTGGCCTGGAAATTTTCCGGACCTTAATCCTATAGAAAACGTATGGAGCATGTTAAAAAATAAGGTATACTCATTTTTAAATCCGACAGTAGACTGTCTAAAAAAAATATTCAAAAAATATGGTCAGAAGACGAAGAAATAAAAAAATGATAAAACAGTGCATTTTAAGTATGCCAAAAAGAATTGAGGCAGTTATTTCTGCCAAAGGTGGAAATACTAAATACTAACTATATTTATACGAAAATATATGCATAATTTAAGCGTAATAAAGTGTTCATGTGTAAATAAAATTCAATGTTGTTTTATTCAAGGTTTTCTCTGAGTTATTCCTGTTTGAATTGAGAAAATGCGCGAAATTCTGCGTGGCCCTAATTCATTGAGTAGATACTGTAGTAGAAAAAAATAGGAGGCATTACTTTTTGACTGCCCCTCTCAATTATTAAAATTCACATTAAAAAAAATTGGCGACAGAGAATTAAGAAAGCTCCCATTTATAAACGAATTACTAACTAACTAACTATGTAACCATCACAACGCTTCTTTGCAGAGGTAGACAGAGAGAATCTATTTTTGCAAACAATCTTCGCTTCTTCCACATTCATGCATATGAGGAAATCCTCATACATACCCTCTAATCGAATGAGTGATAAAAGAACAGTAAAACAAATTGATGAGGAGAATGTGGTTAGTAATAGAAGCATATGAAGACTGTGGAAATGGCTATGATCAAGTATTTCAAATACTTCGAAGTGGTCTGGTCAGGAGCAATGGAGTATGAGAAGATGCATGAATGTGGTAGAGGCGGAGAATGTTTGCAAAGTCCGTTCAATTCTCTCTGCCCACCCCTGCTGAAAAGCGGCATGATAGTTATTTGATTAGTCAAAAAACTACCCCAACAGTGAAACAAGTAGTGGCAGGGATCAATGCAAAAATATTTTTATGCAAAGTATATTTGCTTCATCATTACAGTAATCTATTGAAGAAATCACGTAATTCATTCATCCGTGCGAACATTTTCTCTTCCGAGTCAACCTTTAAAAAGGACGATGTAGTATTTAAACATTAATTTTCCTATAATAATTTTCTAATATTTATTTGTGAAAATATTTATAAAAAAAGTTTCACTCTACACACTGAATATCAATGTGTTTTTATTTTCAAATTAGTCAATAAAAAATTGCTGCATTTCACATAAATTTAAAACAGTGGGCTACATATGTAAATAATTTTTCTAAATTGTAAAATGTTTCAAGTATGTCACTGAGTGTTAACTAGTCAGTCTTCTTTTTGCGGATTTCGGTTAAAATAAGCATTTATGAAAACAAATAAAATGTGTAAAATTCAATGCAGGAAATAATTACAACTATATGAAATAATTCAATCACAAAAAATAACTGTCTATTCCGGGATTTGAACCCCGGACCTTCAGATATTGTGTCCGTTGCTTTACCAATTGAGCTAAGCAGTCTCAGAGAAATTTTATAAAACCCTATAGAATGTAACTACTTTTCGACTTTTATTGCATTGTATATTAGAGGATGTCTGTATGCACAGTATAAATTATTTTAAAAATATGTATTAAATGTTTGATTTTCCAAAAGTACAAACCATTATTTATATTTTCTATGATTAAGTCAGTAAAAACTTATGTAAGTAAGTACAAAATTTATTTTGTTTTAAAAAAGCTATCCTCATTCACTGAGATGTTTTGAAAGCCCGCATGTAAGAAAGAGTATTCTTTGAAAATGTAAATTTTGCTAAATGTATACATTTTAAATATTGTCATGGTTCAATCTACCATAAAAACATCGAAAAGCATTAAATCTAGTTATTTTTAGAATAAAGTGACACTTTACAAAGATATGAATTCCAAATTTGTCCATCAATTATCATATAATTTTGTAACTTTGTCTTCATTAAGGTCGATATGATTTCTTTAAATTGTTTTTAAAAAAAACTAAAGAACTATTGTATTTGGTAAATACCGTATTGAATACTCAGTGGTAGTATGTTTATAATATTTAATACAATATAACTACACAAATGGTAATATTCTTATTTAGTGTAAAAAAGCCTCGTCTTAATTATCATACAAATCTCAAAATCACTTCTTATTGCTCTAAAAATTTCATATTACGTTGGTCTTCGGGACTCGTGCAACAGCAGTCTTAAAGGTGGTTGTGATTAAGGCTGAAAATGGTCTCCTCACCGAGTGCAATGAAATTATATTAGACTATTAAAATGCAATATTCTTATACAAACATTCTACAGGAAAAATAATAGATAATTATGTACAAATTTTGCATTTAAAATTACCGATTCTTCGTGTCTTTTAATACACATTTTCTAAGGAAAATTTAAATATAACAGAAAGCCTGATATTGACTGTTTACTTCAATCGAATGTCTACATTTTTATTGCCATCACAGCAGAATGTGCTCACTTTCTCTGTTGATCTTTCTAAACTTTGAAATACAATTATATTTACCAGTTTCATCGTGCCATAAATTAATATTGTCAAAAACATACGTATATTAAATTACAAACAATATTTTACATACTAATTTAAAAGATATTAATTATCTAAGTCAAAACTAATAATTATTTTTATAAGAAATGAGATCAACAACTGTGCCTTTACATATGAGTTAGTATGTACAACCTACAATATATATAATGTAATAGTTACAATGTCTCGGTAACACTTAAAATAGTAACAGTTATTCACTTTATGCCCTATTGGGATTAATGTACATGTTGTTGTCTGAATCGCCACTTGATGCCATTGAATAGTTGGCGGAGTCTCTTTCTATCTCGTGCATTAGGTGATTGTGCATCCCGTAGTTTGCGGGTTGGATGAGATGCACTGGGAAGGAATGATGGCCGGCGACGGCTCTCGGATTCACCGGAGGTCTACGGATTGCCTGAACAGCGCCTACTAACCTCAGCCCTCCTTGGTGTGTTGGCAAAGTGCAGTGCGGTCTCGCGAAGGACTGACAGCTGGATCCCGAAACCATCGGTGGAGGCATCATAACTCCTCTCGCTTCAAGAGATAAAGGCATCGTTGAGCAATGCGGTGAAACTGAATCTACAGGCTGTGTAGGATAATGTGGAAGAGTAGCCGACGATGCAACAATGTTTCTCAAAGACTCTTTACTATTTGTAAATGTTGTCATTTTCATATTCGTCGATCGTCCAAATGGCTCTTCGTTTATGACGGGTGGAGTATTAACCACTTTTGCTTTCGGTTGCATACTTTTCCGCCTGATGATAACAGTGTTATCAATTCCATTTTCCACTACGGATGACGGTAAACCATTTTCAGTCAAATGAGCATTGATGGGATGGATGATAGTTGTGTAATGGATGCCGGAGAAACCGTAAACTGACTGACAGTCGTTTTTGTTGGATATGAACGATGGCGGAATAGCTCCACGTTGTAAGGAGAAGCTTTTCAATCTTGTTTCGTCTTTTGGCTGATGGTCTTGGATGAAGTCGTCGAGACTGTTTGCTCGGGGGCGGTGGTTGGGAAGACTGGCTGAGGAGTGGACTCCGCTGGAAGACTCGCTGGTGCTGGAGCCAGGAGGGTCGGGAGGAGAGGATCCGCTGCTTCCGGATCCTGAACGATGTGGCTCCTCTCCTGGAACTCCGGAATCGGCTCGTCTCAGACAGCGTGGTGTTGTACCACTACTCGACTGAAAGTAGAAAAAATACTATTATTTTATTTATAATTTAAATACGATGGTATGAACAGACAGCATATTTCTGGAGTCACTTTACATTATTATTTCGGATGGCAGACAGCTTCTTTATATTGATATCACTTCTGATCATACTTTAACCTCTTGAGTTGTAAGATACTAATTAAATTTTAAAACATTGTTCAGTTGGCAATATTGTGTTGTATTATCAATAGATGGTGTTGGTAGTCTGAATCCCGACATAATCTAGAAATAGTCGAGAAATAATCTCTAAACCCCAAACGTGGGGCCACAAGCTATCTTACCTGACATATTATGACCCCACGGTTGGAGCAGTACACACGGAAAGATTAATCTTGCCCTTGCGATGCTAAAAACTTCACTTGTATTTTGTACACCATATGAAAATGTGATTTAAAAATGTCAAAAATGTGAATATTCCTTAATGTTGCTTTTATTGACCATAGCTGAATTTGAAATGTATCAATGTTGTAATGTTAGCCCTGTAAATATCTGAAAATGAGAAGAAAATACATAGAAAGTAGTCCCCATACCTGGCGTGTGCGTGAACGCAAAGCACAGCATACACACACACACACACACACTAAGAAACGTTTGTATATTGGTGATTCTATCCCTGATTTTTTTATAAATTATTTAGTTCCGTCGCTGCAAATAAATAACTTTTATGTTATGTGTAATAGTATTAT
Source organism: Brachycentrus maculatus (assembly GCF_059751285.1). Lineage (NCBI taxonomy): Eukaryota > Metazoa > Arthropoda > Insecta > Trichoptera > Brachycentridae > Brachycentrus > Brachycentrus maculatus. Next base: position 836,997 of record NW_028281093.1, read on the forward strand.
GGAAGAATATAAAATTTCTGAACCCGTATCAATTATATTTTATTAATTGATTTGACATTCACTTTGTGGTAGAATATATCTATAATAAATTCTGTGGCATCGAAACATGTGTCACAGTAGATTTTAAGAAATAGTGGTATTTACCAAGTAAAACATTAATTAAAAATTATATTTAATATTGATATTTTCATTCTTAGAGTCGAATTGTACTTAAAACATGTCACTGGGAAGGAGAGGTTAAAAGTCTATTATTATCTTACTGCCCCTAAAAGTCTAAGAACAAACAGAAGTACACAGTTAGGTTAGGTTAGTGCAGTACATGAGGGCTCACCTGGCATTCGGTATGCACAGTGACAGCTGAGGAGGTGGTGACCGGGGACATTTGTGAGTTTTGTTCCATCGGGGGGTCGGGCAAGGCTTCCGGTGTTAGTAAGGGACTGGGATCCTCGTAGTCGCACGGTGGGATCAGGTCCCGATTGGTGCATGCGTATGTTACGCTGTCATCACGCACGCAAGCCAGAAGCTGTGCACACACGGTGAGTGTTAGTATCGCAAGCAATGAAAATGTTAGTGGTAGGATGTTACATTGTTATTCAGAAAAAATACAAATAAAATGCGGGTAAGTGAATATGACAAACGTAGGAAATTTCTTGAAATTAGTTATTCCAGTCTAATAAATATTTATAGACAAGTTTTTTATGCTAAATAAGTGACAATAAAATGAAAACAAAATCAATAAAAATGTTTTCAATGTGTGAACTACTCAAGGCTGATCAAGTTGCGTATATTATAAAAACCCTTTGGATAGCATTTACACAAATATTATGAAATTAATTAGTATTTAATAAAAAGACAAGTATATATTTTTTTTTATATTTACAAAAATACTTCTATTTAATACTATTTCTGAGAGCCTAAGCGGCTCATTATTAAAAATAGGTATCAAATTGTGGTAGAGTGGGTTCGAACCGAGAAACTCTGACTTAAGAGTCCACGACACTAACCACGGGACCACAACCCGACACATTTATAACTTTTATGTGATTATCATCATGAAACCTTTAATTTTATGTGATCAATCTAATTGTGATCAATCAAATCTAAAATGGTATTATTCTGACAAGTCAGAAAATACATGTTTATGAATCAAAGCATTTATTGGTCTAATAAACCAGTGGAAGTGTATCAAGTACTTATATCAATTTAACATGTGCAAAAGTGTAAGCTACAAAACATTGCTATAGTGTGATTGTTTTGAGAATAGCAATAAAAATACACTTGTAAATATATTGTCAATGTCAATATTGACAATTTGACGTATCACGAATGTTTCTGAGATTACTGAGATACATTTTATACCTACGGGGTATGGCTTATTGCAATTGGGCAATAATATAACGAACGTATCACATACATTTGTATGTCCGATTGAATAGCAATGAGAATGAAAATCATATATTTTTATTTGACCCTCATGAGAATCGAACAGGGAATCTCCAGCATGGTTGTCAAACTACAATACAGAGGCGGACTTCATATGAGTAAAATTCAAGTAAAAATAAGATCCGCCTCTGTAGTGTAATGTTTAATACGCTCAGCTACTGTACTAGAGGTCTCGGGTTCGATTTCCAGAGGGGGTAAAAAAAATTAAGTGATTTTTTCACTGTAATATTTATTCCATATTACCCTGGACTGGTACCTGAAGCAGTGGGGTGATTACCTTTCCTTCATGTGTAAACGATCAAGATAACACTGCATTTATATGATGCAGTTCCCTATACACCATCGAGTGCGGATGAGGGTTTAAAAAACAGCATTATGTCAACCTGATGCAGTGCCATGTACACCATTGGGTATGGATAAGGATTTAAAAAGAAACCTGTTTGATAATATACCAACTGACCAGCAAATATTGTAATGACAACTGTGGAGGTCCTCACCAAAATGTTAGATTTCAATTATAAATGATTTGAAGTAATCAGGAATTCTAGCTTGTAAAATCGTTACGTTTTGGTGTGATTTGAGATTTCATATTAGTTTGACACAGGATTGGTCACGTTTTGTCATAACTTTAGTTAAGATTTCGATAGAATACAGTGAACATAACAGATTTGCATTTAAAGGAATTTTTTGTGCAATATTGGGAATATAACTTTTTGGTAAGGACCTCCACAATCATTCTGATTCCATTATTCAAAGAGCAAGTTTTAACGTTAACTATAGAAATGATAGAGGTTAGTAGTACCTTTCCCTCCTCTGATGTATCATCCCCCGGATCTCCCATGCACCCCACCCCCATAGGGAGCTCCCTCAGGGTAGCGTAGTCCCCGTCATCTCCTTCACCGATACGTAGCGAGGTTCCACGTTCCTTATTACTACAAGACAGACACAGACACGGTATGTTAGTTGGTTACACATTGAACGGAGGCGTGACATATGTCCTCCTGGTAATATCAGAAACTAACATAGAAGCATTACTAGATAATGATCATAATAATTGATCTTTAATAGCAGCATTATTAGATAAACACATTCTTTGGGTCGAATACAACTTTCATGTCCATACAAGCATTGAATGGAGATGTGATATTTTTCCTCCTGTGACATATGATCGTAATGATTGATGTTAATTAGAAACTTTACTTGATAATGGTCATAATAATTGATGTTAATTAGAAGCATTATTTGAGAATGATCATAATAATTGATATTTAATAGAATCATTACTTGATAAACACATTCTCTGCGTCGAACACAACTTTCATGCCCATACAAACATTGAACGGAGGTGTGACATATGTCCTCCTGGTAAAATCAGAACTAACATAGAAGCATTACTTGATAATGATCATAATAATTGATCTTTAATAGAAACCTTACTTGAAAAACATATTCTGTGCATCTAACACCACTTTCATGTCCATACAAATATTACAGCCCAGAGGCTGCAATAAATATTAGGGTTTTTACTCGATTTTATGTGTTTTGAAAACACAAACAAAAACACTTGATGCTTAAATACAAAGTAGAATTTGGTTTTAAACAAAGTTATGGGTATTAAAAAATTTGCGAATTAACAACTAATCAACTTTATTTTATATGCATGAATGTGTTAAACCAAGTAATTGATCAAAAAAGTCCATAAGGTTTCTTCTGGTGAAGTTACTGGTAGAAACTTGTACGGTTTGATATTTTTAAAAATTGTTTGTACAGATAGCATTTTTTTGAGATTTAACCACTTAATGCTCAGGTTTTTTCAAAAAAATTCTCTAAAATTATCAAGTTATTCAATTTTTTTATTTAAAGAGTTTACATAATTTAAAACTTATCCTATTTAAAAAATATATATATATATATAACTCAGGTTGGCACACTACGATACATATGCCATCTGTGAACACTGCTCATTCAAAAGCATTACGTGGTTAATAAAAATTACAATATTATCCTATGAACTTTTCTGATTTCCTAGTTTGAGGTAGGTGTGTTTGTTCACAGAAAAAATATATACAACACATGTATATTTTATAACAATACATATTAATGTTTTAAAATCAATGTTAGATTTTTTTTTCATTTGAAATAATGTTTATCTTAGTTGTATTTTTATCTAATTTGTAGGCAAAAATATTTAAATAACACAGAAACAACGACATGCAGAATACATATTTAAAAGCAAAAAAAGCACTGAGAAAACTAATGAGTGAAAACAAATAACATTGATTTCATGCCAGTATAAATAAATTAATGATTTTGAAATTATAATACAATAATATACACGTAAAAGTGAATAGTTTGAGTTGTTATAAAGCTGCGTAATCCACTTTATTCCCAAATGTGTAGCGCTTTGTGATTGCCGATAGAGAATGGTTCCGCAGTGATCAATATTGATCTGCTTTGACAGCCAAGTTGATGGAAGTACAACTTTTTTATTTCAAAAGTCTACAGAGCGCTCATGTTTGGGATGTAGTGGAAACTCAGCTTTAGGTGTATGATTTTGTTGACGGAAGAAAGCAGTGTGATTTCATAGTGTATGTGAAAGGTTAACATAAAACGGTTACATAATCTATAAGAGTAAGACATTTAAAATGACAATAAAATACCAAATATAAAAATATAGTGTATTTCACACCAGTGTTTATGCTACCAATACGAAGGTTTATTATGTATAGAGGTGACACTCAGCAGTGCCGGGACATATATTTTTTCAGTCAGTTCTGGTAATAATATGTGAATCAGAGTAAGACTGGATTTAAGTTTTGTCCTGACATTTCTTGGTGGAACTGCACTTTATGTAATAAAATAACAACTACAATAAATAGTTTTATCCACATATATCTTACAGTGACAGTGCTTCGTCTTACGGACTAGTTTGATGATGTCCTGATGTTGATGATGAAACCTGGTCACCGGTCAAATATAATATATGTAGAAATAGTTATATATCTGTTATTTTATTATAAAAGACTTTATAGCTTAATGAAACCATTTGCAAGCACCCAGTATCGCATCATTGTGAAAATATAATTTTTGGTAAAATTATTATGATTTTAATAGTCTTTACAAAACAGTGTCTAACTACAAAGACACACATCACATGGCAGGCACAAGACAGGGACAGGTGAGTCACATGTTACACGACAGCCAGTATGAGTGTGAAAAGTTACCGTGAGTTGGACGTACAAGGAACATCATTGAAGGTTACTTTCTGCCCGGCTTTTCCCGAGGCGTTGTTGGCGTTCAGCTTCTTATTGAACCAAGCCAGTTTGTCGGTAGAATCCGAGGGGTTCAGGGAAACTGTCTTCGGTCTCAACCAATAGATCTGCTCCTCTCCATCGCCGTCATCACTCCCCGAAGCCTTGGCCTTTTTATCGAGCGCGGCTTTTTGAATGACGGTTAAAATAGCTTTCTTTGGTGAGTTTTCCGAGATCGTGTACGTTCTTCCGTTTCCAACGACCAAGAGGGGTTGTGTTGTTAAATCGTCATCTTTGCTGTTCCCAATCAGGTCTACATCGGTGACGAGTTTGATAGATCTGGCTGAGCGCACAGCCGCTTTTCCAATAGTGACCCTCAACTTGAACACCCATTTCTGTTTGATGGTTAAGAATAGCCATACTAGGACCCACAGGAAGAGATGCAGAATAGTCGATATCACGCAAACTAGGACCGAGGAATCCAAACTGCCGCGGTACACGACTGTGTAGTCATGGAGAAGTGGTGCACAGCATACGGCTATGGCCAGAAGGACACATAGAGCTGCGCAGTGGGTGAAGTAGCCCCACCCGCTAGCAGCTCGACCTTCTTTCACCATTATGACTCGCTTTTCACGCTCGGTGTTGAGGAAAGCATTGAACCTGGAATTAGAACAGATGTCATGTTTTTGAAAATAAACAATAAGAGTTTAGAGTAAGTACCTACTGGGAGGGTTAATTTTTTTTATCGAATTCTTGGTATTAAAATTCATGTAAGTTAAATTTTATAGTCCATATTTGTAACTATACGTAATGACACAAAATAACAAAATTAAAGTATAAAAAATAATACACATATTAAAAAAAATTAATCAAAAAACCATTTTTCCAAAAACAAAAGTATGCATAAAAAATCTGTGCATACATATATTAATAAATTTACATTTTCATTTATGTGATTACATTTTTTACTGAAAAATCATTTTGTAAAACACTTCTTTTAGATAAGTTGGCTTTATTTTGTCGAATAGTATGGATAACTAATTATTAGTTGACTTCCAACACCCTCAAATAATAATCGATCAAGCATGCTATATATTTACGATTCATTTTTTAAAAATAATAAGTATTGCATAAATACATAAACGAAAGTATAAATATTTACCGTCCATAGCCATAGAGGTAAAGCACCAAGCTGGAGGAGAGCACAAGTAATCCCGACAGAACAAACAGCGCCAGGGTAACATGAGGATTCAGTAGAAAGGGAGATTCCCCTCCAAACAAATTGATGCCCGTTCTGTAGCGGAGCAGAGGAAGTGCCTTATCCACGCCAAACACTTGGACTTTGTACAAAACAGACATTCCCGCAAACGACATCAGGCTTTGGACCCCGTTCACCAAAAGTTGGAAGGAAAAGATCAGTCCGAAGCATTTGTTTGTGCTCCAGAATACCGCGGGATAGCGAACTGCATAGACCAGGAGAGCTATTGCGTAGTTGAGGAATTCTAAGGATACACCTCTCCATCCGTTTTGGGATTCTGAAAACAAGGATAACAAAAATTTTCATTTTCATTTTTTCAGATTGTGAATTACATAAAAGAATAAAATTTATTTTAAATGTAATAAAGTTTTCACTTCTTTCATCAATTATGACCCAAATAAAGATTATAAGAGGTAAAAAATGATGTAGTTTAGTTCAGTGAAAATCCGAAATGGTAAAAAAAATAATATATAATATGCCTAGTAAAAAATTAACATTTGTGAATGTAATTCCAAAATATGTTATTATTTTTAACCGTTGAAATCGGTACCTATATCGACTCTGGTATACTTTGAAAAACGCACCCGTCGATATACTGGCGATGACGCTAAAATATTTTGGCGATCGGTTTTGTGCGTGCGATTTTTAAAACTACGATTCACAAATAAACTAATTCAAGTAATTTTTAGTGAGAACAGAATTTCAACAGAATATTGTTGTCGTAAAAACCTCTTGATTTCGCCCTTACTATGTTGAGATTTCGAAATGTAGACATTTTTATGTTTTTTTATCGTAAATACGAGTACCAAAAAAAAATCAGACGGATAAAATAGACTATATTAATTGGCTCCTTACCTGAAGGATTCCACGGCTCAGAGCCCAGGATATCGCGCAAAGTATTCTCCATGTTGAATGGGAGGCTTCTAGGCTGGTACATGGACGAGTTCCTATCGTCTTCAGTTGGAGATTTCATCGTTGAACTTGTACTGGGAGATAAAACCGTCGTAGAAGTTCGAGAACCTTTATATCTCCCATTCTGCGTTCGTTTCGGAGGATTCGTCGCGAAAGGATACTTGGTTGCCGGATTCTTGGTCGCCAGTTTGGCTATCGTCGCTTGTTGTTCCTTGATCGTTGTCACGACGGTTGTCGGTGGAGGAAACGTTGTGAATGTTTCAGTTGTCACTGGATAATCGGTGGTGGTTGAGGGTATCGATAAGATCGTCCTCGGCGGATTGGGAGGTGACGTCACCATGGGTTGTGGTGTGGGCATTGTCGATATGTTATTCGGAGAGGTCATAAAACTGAGAACAACCAGCCGATCCCTGTTAGCCACCATGAAGTCCAGATCGGTTCTCCAAATGGCATCTGAAACAAGATGTAAAAATTTAGGACTTTCGTAAAATATTACAGCAACTTTGATTTGACAGTACCGTCCGATTTACACAGGATTTTGATTGAATCCAAATACTAATGTCCAAATTAATGTCAAAAGAAATATATCTGAATCCGAAAAGTCTCACCCGTTTCAACATACGGTTTCATACGACCAAAATAACTAAAGGATTACAGATTTTCCAGTCGAAAGTACTCATTAATACCGACTGGAGTTACCACAAACACAGTATGTTTACCTGTAATTAGAATTTCCTACTCAAAATAAAATATCGGGTCCGTTTGAAGTGTAACCGAGTCGAAGGGGTGTTTAACCTTCCCCTCGCGGTGATATGTATTTACTACAACTCGACTTTTCAAATGAAAATATCAATATAAAATAAAATAGATACGGGCTCAAAATTTTTGTATTCCTCCGTAATATAATCATGAATCGCATGAAAATATTATATATAATATAAAGTTATTCATTTGCAGCGACGGAAATAAATAATTTGTGAAAAAATCGGGAATAAAATCACCAATAGACAAACGTTTCTCATTGTTTGAGCGCGTGCCGTTGCATTGTGTATACGAGCATGCCGTTGCAAGTTTAGTAGTGCGCAGACCGTCGTATGCAATGGTCGTGTCGCTACGCTAGCTATTGCGACTATTTACGATGTCTTTTTTCGCGTTTTCAGATAATTATCAGAGCTAACATTATAAAATTGTTATATTTCAACTTCAACTATGATCAATAAAAGTAAAATTTAGGAATATTCACATTTTTCCCGTTTTTAAACTACATTGACATATGGTGTACAGAATACATATCACCGCAGCACGCGGAAGTTTTTAGCACCGTAAGGGTTGAACAAAGCCGGAACGTCAGAAACTTAGCTCTTCCGTTAAGCATCCGTTTGCCTTTCCGTTCCGTGTCCGTTCGTTAGCTAGCCGGTTGATAATGTTTGAAACGACTCGCAGCAACACCAAACCAATTTTCAACAGAGAAATTCATCATTATAATACACGAGGACACAATCAAATACATGTGGCCCGATAAACTCAACTAAGTTTGGAGTAGGGTCCTTACATTATATTGTCTATACCCAAATTAACCAGCTGCCTGACATGTATAAAATAGAACCCGGTCAGGAATCCAAAATTAATTAACTGAAAAAATACTCAATGGAAAGATATTTGTGTTAGTCATTAGTTATATACTTATATATATATTTTCTTGAAACATGCTTCTTACCTCATGTTTTTTTTATATGCCTGTTTTATCTTCTTCAAACCCTTATCCGCACCCTAATGGTGCTAAGAGCACTGCATCATAAAAACGCGGTGTTATCTTAATCGTCAACACATGAAGGAAAGATGATCAGCCCTCCGCTTCAGGTACCCGTCCAGTGTAATATTTAATAGATATTACAGTGGAAAAAATCACTTTTATTTATTTGACCCTCCTGGGAATCGAACCCGGGACCTCCAAAACGGTAGCTGAGCGTGCTGACCATTAGAGTACGCAGGCGGACTTAATATGCCTATATTCCTATTAACTGTACCTTTATTACTTTATATTTTGTCCGGTGTTTTCTTGTTTGTTACTTTCTTATTTGTTTTTCTGTCTTGTTCCCATGTCCAAAAACCTTAATCCCATGTCTCAAAATGAGCAATGGACATTCTTCTTCTTCTAACTCTTATCCGCACCCAATGGTGCATAGGGCACTGCGTCGTATCGACGTAGTGTTGAAGGCAAGGTGATTACTCCTGCGCTTCAGAGAACAGTCCTGGGTAATATAAAATCTCTAATATAGATTAAATCTCTAATATAAGAAAATCTCTAATATAAGAGTATAAAATCTAATATTCATTTTCACCCCCTCTTGGGAATCGAACCCGGTACCTCCAGCACGGTAGATATACACGCTAACCATTACACCACAGAGGCGGAAATTACTAATCGGGAATAAAATAAATGTGAATTATGTATTTAATATATTTAAATAAATAAATAAATAAATTTTTCCCGTTCATTTGGCCGTTCATTGTCCCCGTGAACGGGACGGAAGCGGAAGTTTCCGTGTATACGTACGCGAAACGTAACCATGAACTTTGGGAGGCCGCCGTCTGTGCCACCACGCTACTAACGGAAAATCGATACGGTGTCCCTACGACGTAGACACTACGTAGAGGCTCTACGGTCTGCCGTGCGGTGTCGCGGTGCAGCGCGTCTACGGCGTGAAATATTATACAATTAAATTACAGGCCGTAACTTATTGCTCTGGTTATGGTGAATAATGCGACGTCGAAGAGACGAGACTATTACGGTGTGCAAAACACACGACACGTGCATTTTTTCTTTGTAAAACGGCTAAGAAAACATGAAAAACCTTTTCTAAAACTTTTTATTTATGTGTGAATTTTAAAAATAATAAAAAAAATCAACCTTTAGTAATTGTAAAATGCATATAAGGACGATTTTTAAACATAGTTAGAAAGGTAAACGAATATTTGCATTATTTAAATTTATTTTTGATTCATAAATACAAATAACAGTAATATCATTTGATTCAATGTTAATTGTAGACAGTTATCAATTACTCTTTTTTTTAGTTATAAGTTTTACTTAGTAAGTACCACTACTTCTTAAAATCTATTGTGACACGTGTTTCGATGCATTTCGCATCATTTTCACGCACCATATGGTGTTTGAAAATGATGCGGAGTGCATCGAAACACGTGTCACAGTAGATTTTAAGAAATAGTCGTATGTACTAAGTAAAACTTAAATTAAAAATGGATAGATTTTACCACAAAGTGACTGCCTTAAACAGTACTGTAAAGATTTGAAGACGCTGTATTCCATTTAAGAATGAATAGTTATAAAGAATAGAACGCCACACTATTATTATTTTGAAAACATAATTCGCCTTTTCCACATTCATGTATGTTTGAAATATCTGAAGATATCAAGGTTTGATTTTTTCTTTTTGGTTTATTTTTATTTTTTAATCCAAATTGTTTATTGAAATTTTATAATTACTGTTTGTTGTCAGCTTTGCAAGACTTTTCCTCTGAAAACTTGAGCAATCTTTTTGTCGAACGATGATTAAAAAACCTTTTTTTCCCGTTCTCCTAAATCCGATCCTTTGCCTCATTTTCCGTTCCGGTGTATTTCCCGGCTGTTCGTTTTTCCGTTTTCTAGCGATAAATAAAGCCCTTGTGGGAATTTCGAGAGCCACTTATTAAAAGGGTCATAGCATGGGAAAGTAATTACTGGGAGCCGAACCGAGATGCCATGGTCTTATTTCTAATTATCTTTCCTCTTTGAGCAAGCCGAGGAACGCGAAGAAACAAGATCCGCACAAGAAAGTCTTCGGTAATAACGAAGAAAATTGAGAAAAAACCCATTGTTCGATATCCTATCATCGGGACTTAGAAATTTATATACTACAAAGAACCCCAGAATCGTTCAACAGTAAAGAAACCATTTTTTTAATTTAATTTTTTTTTAATTTTATGTATTTTTATTTATTGACTTGGCGTTTAATTTGTTGAACTCCATTTTAATTTATGTATTAATTTTAAATCAAACACAGATTTTTTGAGTCTACTAAGTTGTATTTTATTAACAAAAAACCCATAAAAAATTATATTGTGACAATTGTTTCGCCTTGTTAGGGCATTATCAAACGAATGTCATTTTATGTAATCAGTTTCATCATATTTTATTAACAAAAAACACATAAAAAATTATATTGTGACAATTGTTTCGCCTTGTTAGGGCATTATCAAACGAATGTCATTTTATGTAATCAGTTTCATCATATTTTATTAACAAAAAACACATAAAAAATTATATTGTGACAATTGTTTCGCCTTGTTAGGGCATTATCAAACGAATGTCATTTTATGTAATCAGTTTCATCATATTTTATTAACAAAAAACACATAAAAAATTATATTGTGACAATTGTTTCGCCTTGTTAGGGCATTATCAAACGAATGTCATGACATTCGTTTGATAATGCCCTAACAAGGCGAAACAATTGTCACAATATAATTTTTTATGTGTTTTTTGTTAATAAAATACAACTTAGTAGACTCAAAAAATCTGTGTTTGATTTAAAATTAATACATCAATTGTCACAATATATTTTTTTTTTATGTGTTTTTTGTTAATAAAATACAACTTAGAAGACTCAAAAAATCTGTGTTTGATTTAAAATTAATACATAAAGTAAAAAAAACCACATGAAAACGATTGTAATACATTTATAATTTCTTTCACAATTTATTTCAATTCAATTCCCTCATATCTTAAATGTATCGACTTATGAATAATTCGTAGCAATTGAAATTACTGCCTCTTGCAGAATTATATCTTTATCGATTTTATAATATAAAATTTAAAAATACGACTAATTTTTTAGTATATTGAAGTAAACAAGACTAGTTTCGAGAACTACAGATGTTCTTATTAATGTAATAAAATACAAACTGATTACAAAAAGTTTTTTTTTCACCTATGATGAGAGCATTTATAGTTCTCGAAACTAGTCGTGTTTATTATAATAACCTCAAAAAGTGGTATTATACAAGCGTTTTGTTTTTATCTTTCGTCACTACCGACATCATAAGACCGGTGTTATGATGTCGATAACGACGAAACCCGATCATTAGTCAAATAAAATCAACGTGAAAAGTGTATATTATATAATTGTTTTATTAGATTTATATTATCCACTGACACTTCGTGATGGAATTGCATTTTTAATTTATTATTAGATTAAAACCAATATTTTTAGCTTTTCCACTTTTTTATTTGACCAGCGACCGGGTTTCGTCGTTACCGACATCATCAGACTGGATGGACGTCGTTACGTAACGACGAAACCCGGTCGCTGGTCAAATAAAAAAGTGGAAAAGCTAAAAATATTGGTTTTAATCTAATAATAAATTAATTGTTTTATTATGTAAAATACAATTCCGCCAAGAAGTATTAGTAGAAAATTTGAATCTAGTAATACTTACATTCATAAACTTAAAAGTGGCTTAATACAAGTGTTTTATTTAAATTTTAAAATACCCATGTATATTAATTTTAGACAGGAGTAAGATAAACATCTCCTTATCATTCGTCGTTCACTTTGTGTAAGGTGTAAGAATTTTTAAAACTATTTTTCATTTCAAAAAATATGTATACATAGATACATAAACAAACGTTTTCATTTCATATATTTTTTAATTAATGTATATAATTAATTATGGTACATATTTAATTTGCGGAGAACCACCAAGTCACCTTATGTCTTGTCGAGTGAGTTCTTTTTACATGCTTTTTAAAATTATTTTATTTTATTTTAACATAATATATACACAAAAAGCAGAAAAATATGAAAAGCACATAAAATAAATGAATTAAAGGAAGAAATCCTTCCTTACATTATTAATATAATACAACAAGATTCAAAATTAAGTCACATTAGTTACACACAAGCAAACCCTTGTTTAACTAAATACGTATAAATAGGAAATAATACGTCGTTCACAGCGGAACGAGGGAGTATAACGTACACGTAGCGTACTGCGATCCTGCATCGCAAACAACCTAGACTTTTAGATGCTGATAATATATTCACGCGCGTACATAGATATGAATATATCCGCGTGGGTAAATAATATTCCTATTCGCGAAGTATTTCGTCTCCGTTCACATCGCTGCGCAATCATTCCTTGGAATAAGGGATGATGTTCCACATCGTATGGGGTTATTATGTTATTATTTTTTGATATCTCAACATAGATGAAGAAGAATATGGAAATCTGAGCATTTATGGGGCTTACGACCGTCATAAGCTGGTTTATGTGATCACTTTACACACGTGTAACATGTATATTTATATTTATATATCGCTCACTCCTTTCAAGAACGTCATAAATCAAAACACTTGATTTTTCAGGAGAACGTTTTTAAGTTTAAAAATATAATACAATGTATTCAAAACAAATATCAAGCCACTTATTGAACTTTTATATATCAAGCCACTTACTGTGCAACATATCAAGCCACTTACTGTGCAACATATCTTTTTAGGTAAAACCTGAAGGTTTTTTCTCCATTGGAAAAATATTTAAGATATTTAAAAAAATACTTAAACAATGCATTTTCTTTTAAATGCAAAAATAACACTTTCTGCCCTGTAGCGGGTAAATATTAAGTTTAAAATATGACTCTTTTTCTGGGATATAGTACATTTTCTGGGCATTCCGAAAACATGCACAACTGAAAATTAACGATTTTTTATTTATGACGTTCTTGAAAGGAGTGAGCGATATATGTGATACAATTTTAAATCATTGTTCAAGAACCACTAGAATTTTCACGAATGACATCTATTGGTGAGACGAAGAAGCTTTTTAGCATTTCTTTTTAAGATTAACAAATAATAAAGAAACTAAGGAATTTTTAATTTAATATTGTTTATTCCTATTTTTTAATTAAAAAAAAATAAAGTGAAGATGCAAATATGCTGTTTTTTCGCCTAGAATATGAAGTTACTTTTTAATATTAAAATCGTGCTTCTGTACTATGAATACAGGTTATACGAATGGCGTATTTATTTTTAAGTTTGTCGCTGAATTTGTGTACTATATAAACTGAAGTGAAAAATAGATTAGTATGGCGAGCGCGTCTCATGGGTACATTAATATTGATCCGGCTAAGCAAGCTGGGACGATCAATATGCCCATTTAAAAGTTTTCATAAGAAGTGTCAGCAAGTAGACACCTCTATTCTTAGTAATCCATTAGAAATTAAATCCTTGGCCCATCGTATAGTTATGATATTATTCACACAATTTTTCTGGTTTAAATTAATTACACGTAGCTTCATACCATACTACAAGATATGCTCATTTATTACTTGGTGGGACTGCAATTTATGTATTAAAACAAAAACTATTTAGTTCTTTCCGCTTTTAATGATAAAAGAGGAAAAAACTATGCGTTTGTAGTTTAATTAAATATATGAAATAAATATTATGATTAAGCGAATAGTTAAACGTGGTTTTATTATATTTTATTCCATTTGATTCTTAAGTAATATTTTGTGGTAAATAAAGACAAAATTGTGTATATATATATGTATACTACATAAATTGTGCCATGTTTTCAGTGCGGAAATAAAATTCTGAAATTTAATTAAACTAAAGTTGAATTTTCCCACACCCACTTGACACATAAAATGGAATGTAATAAATATACAACTGCCAGGATAAAAATTCTGAATGACGCGTTTTCAGTCCTACGTTCCCCTAGGAAACCATGTGTGAAAGGAAGAACGCTGAAATATTACTGAAAATTCACTGAACACGGGATATTTCAGCAGTTTAAGGATTTATTTTTACGTTCCCAAGTCTGCTGTGGAACAATAAAATACACGGAGAGTATAAAAGGGACTACTTGATACTTGAAACGAGATTAAAGTATCAACACGTCATTCATCTTGCGATAAATAAAATGATCTTTTTTACAACATTTTGAGTGTTGAACTTGAACTTCCGAGAATTTGAGTGGTGTGGTTGTCAATAATGGGTAGAATTGGTGAACGTTACACGTGAGTAAAGTGATCACTTAAACCAGCCTATGACGGTCGTCGGCCCCATTAATGCCCAGACTTCCATTTTCTTCGTCATCTTTGATAAGATGTGAAAAAATAATATAAAAAATGATCTTTGTTTGATTTGTAATCCGTACCATTTGACTTTTTTTGTTGAAAGGTAACTTATATTTATTATCACTCAAGACTAGCAGTTGAATTACATGTCTAGTCACCTTGCCCTGATTATGTATTTGACAACTAAAATAACACAGATGCAATGCGATTCGGTGACCTATGCACCATTTGGGGTTTTAGCGTTTTGTTTTTTTTTAAATTTATTTAAAACTGTAACAAGGGTTCTTTTCTTCATAAATTTCGTTAAAAAATGGCAATCTGACGATGAATGTTTTCAAAACAATATTCTTTATTATATTTTGTGTGTTTTTTCTTCATCAATTACACCTGTTAATAAATATTTCCTACAACAAAGAAATCCTACATCAGTATATAAACTACAGCATAAAAACTACTTTCAAAATTAATATAATAAATATATATTATTTCGAGAAATAAAAATACTTTATGTTCTGATCCACTCACATTATTTGTTTAACCAACTAGTTTCGGCAACAACCTGTTGCCCTCTTCAGGGTTACATTTATTACTAAATGTAATAAATGTAACCCTGAAGAGGGCAACAGGTTGTTGCCGAAACTAGTTGGTTAAATAAAAATGTGAGTGGATCAGAACACAAAGTATTTTTATTTCTCGAAATAATATATCAATATGATCCACAAAGTTAATGCTTTCAATATTCAAAACATAATAAATATATTTTTTTAAAGAGTAATATTTGTAGTTTTATTGTTTACACAAATATTTCAATTTCATACTATTTCTATGAGCCTAAGCGGCTCATTATTAGAAGTAGGTATCAAATTGTGGTAGAGTGGGTTCGAACCGAGAAACTCTGACTTAAGAGTCCGCGACACTAACCACGGGACTACAACCCGACTGGATAGATATTCTTTTATATAATGGGGAGAATGGTCAACGTTACACAAGTGTATAAAATGATTGCATAAATCAGGTTAGTACCAGGTCGCAAACCCTGGAATGCTCAGACTTCCATCTTCCTTCGTATAAAAATAGTAGATGCTTCGTATCAGTTTTCTTCTTCTTTGTTATGATGGGTCATGTCAGGTCTAGCTGTTTCTTATTTATTTATTTTTTTATTTATTTTTTTAAAATTTCTTATCAGTGGGAACATAGACAATAGCTCCTACCCCCTCTTCAACCTTCAACGTCCCATGGACCCAACTCTAAAATTTACAATTAGCGTCACATACGGTGTTTGAAAATGGTGCGGAATGCATCGAAACACGTGTCACAGTAGATTTTAGGAAAAAGTGGTATTTACTAAGTAAAAAAATTAATAAAAAATGGTTAGATTTTACCCCAAAGTGACTGCCAAATCGATTAAAGAAATTATGTACATACATACCTTTCCCATAATAATATTCAATTGCGTATATATTGATTTTCAATAATTTCCTCCCGTATGTTGAATATTGAATAAAATTTACGTGCTCACAATAAATAGCTAGAAGGCTTCACGGAATAGAGAATCGATATACAATTTGCTTATATTTACCAATAAAAGTAAATACTTTCGTCACGAACGTAAAACAAGAAAACAGGTTTACGTTTCAATATTTTCACATTCGAAGTAAATATAATTTACTGTCTGATATTACAATATATAGGCCAAGAGTGATACGTATATGTGTACTAAAAGATACATGTGCAATTATAATGATAAAGATTTCGTATTATAGAAAGCTATATAATCAAAAATATGTAAAAAGTTTATTTTTGGGTAAAATTATTTAAAAAAATACTAATTTATTAATTTTTTTATTTAAAAATAGTATAATACTGGCGAATAATGTGAGCAGAATGTGAGAAGAAAAAATATTTGAAGAAAATAAATAATTTGAAGTATTTCGTAGGGGATTTGAAATTCAAGAGCATTATAATGGATAATATTACTCTCATATGCAGCAGTTAATTAAACAGTCTGGTATAATAAAGATACACTTCCTAGTAAAATTTTAATTTAGAAATTACTGTTATCATGCTTCAATATACGAGGCAATATTATTAATTTACAATGTAATTTTCCTAATATTTTTTTATTAAAAGTATTATAAAAATCATAGTGCTTACACGAGTACGATTATTCAAGAGTAATTACTGATATTTAAAAAAAATGTTAATGAATTTCCATTGTAATATATGGATACAATGCATCAAATTCACAAAAAATACCTTGGTATTAAAGTTGAATTTTAATACCATTGTATTAATATTATTAAAAAAAATACAACTGATTACCGAGCCTTTCGTTAAATAGGGATCCTCTTTTCTTCTACCCTGTCATAATTATTGTTTAATTATGAAATCTACAATTTTTGTACATTGTAATGATACCTTCTAAAAACAAGGCGGTTGGTTATTAAAATAAAAGTAAAACCATAATATGAATACAAATTGACCAATATTATTATATTGTATTGAAAACAATTTTTCGAATATTTATTTAACAAAAACATGATTTTCTTGTCGTATAAATTCGTTTATTTTTCAGTGTATGTATGTTGAAAGTAAAATAGTAAACATGGAGAATGTAAAGTTATTTTATGATGTACAATATCCGAATCTCGAAAGGGTTTCAACTTCAATTTGCACCCAATAAATCGGGTATAATATTGAAATAGCTGAAAAAGACGTGAGGCTTATCAGCCTGAAGGAAGAGCTCATATTTTGGGCAAACAACTTTTAATAAAATCGCAGAAGCCTCGAAGTGTGAACAACCGTTATAAAATATCATCTCAGACGCGGTGCTTCTTCGAATTTCATCTCGGTGTCAACGGAGTATATTTATATGACGGATACGCTTGCTTTTAGAGAGCCTTATATAAAGGACACAAATCTTGATTATGGAACTGACATCGAGAGCTTAAAAGCTTCACATTCTCACGAAGGCACTTTAATTAAAAAAAACTCGGGGCTTTCTAAGGAAAACTTGGAAACTTCGAATGTATTTTAATTAAGAGGAGTATAATTACATATTATTATCTCATTACTACATTTGTAATATTCTGGGTAAATATTTAGCGGCGTAAAATATTTTGAAGCATTGTAATGAGTTTGGAACCGTAATTAAAATTCTATAAATATATTTAAAAAAATATATATTATACTTAAGCATGTTCTGTACAACTCATATATGAATGAGTATGTATATTATAAACCTCATGACGCTTTATGTTTGAGTTCACGGGAGCCATCTGCGATTGGTTTGAGAAAGCTTTTATTTGACAGAGACCATTTCATTTAGATATTAATACCCTGTAAAATACCCAGACTTCCATATTATTCTAATTAACTCACAGGAGAAACCCAGATTTGTGAACATGGATTTGGAGACACACCAAAAAATATTGAACACAAGTTCAAGAATATTTTTTCACTGGATTTTTTGTTGTTGTTGATATTCGATAGTTAATGTGACATTCAATAATTTTCTTCTGTATGTTGAATATTGAATAAAATTTGCGTGCTAACAACAAATAGCTGGGAAGGAAATTCACGGAATAGAGAATCGATATATACTTAATACAATTTGCGTATATTTACTGATAAGTTAATATGGGATGACCTGTCCTTATCATTCGTCATTCACTTTGTGTAATCCCACTTTTAAAAAGCTTTAAAGTGGTATTACACAAAGTGAACGATGAATGATAATGAGAGTTGCATTACCATTCCACAAAATTAACAATGCTTTTAATATACAAAATATTATATGTAATGATTCAAATAAGATCATAAGACATTTAAAATCATTTAAGTTCCATGTGTCTGAAGGAGTTTTCCGAAGCGGGATTCTTCTACACCTTTGGCAAAAGTTCTTGCATATATTTTATTTTTAATGTATTTTAATGTATACGCTTTAACAAAATAGTTTGTAATGCATATGTTACTTGAAAATAAATCAATTGAAAATTTAATACAATTCTAAAATTCTTTAATTCATGGTTGTCTAATGATAAACCCCATTTGGGTCTCGTGACAAGATCAATCGGGTTATGACAGATGCTAACCTGACAAAAAACTTCATGGCGGTCAAACTGAGGTTGAAAAAAAAAACGCAAATTTGATCAATTTGGTCGGATTCCTATACACAGAGAGGCTGTGATCTGTGATCTGTCGACCGACGGAATTGTTATTTGATCTAAGGAGATCTGGGGTAGGTTGGGTTAAAAGCGTTTTGCATGGACGTTTTATTTTTTGCAGGGGTGAATGTAAACGTGACAGCAGATTGATGCAAATGCGACACGAAACGCCTTTGACAAGAGTGTGTTTTCCCGCCATTTACCGTCTGCCGACTTTTCATTTCCTTCAAAGTAATGCCGAGCTATGAAATTCATTCCTGCCTGGGGTTCATGTTAAATAAAAAGGTTTGGGAAAAATAAGGTTATTCATATTCAGGACTTCATTTTCAAGCATAATATTTTGGTTAAATTATTCAACTATATAAGCGTTCATTCACCTCCGAATTAATGTATACGATTACAAAAAATCTGATTTATGTATGTATGAAATGTAAAAAAACATTCGTGTATAATAATACTCGCAATATTTTACATAGTAACAGATAAGGAAGTTTTAAAAACGATATCAAATCATTATAAAACTGCTAAGTGAAAAACTTGATCAAATAAAAAAAGGGAAATTTTATGTACGTACATCTAAATAAAAACGTAAATATTCTTTTGTTCAAAATATTAAATCTCAAGTTATTTACCGATTGCTTTGAAATTTAAGCAAAATGTTGCAATCATATACGCGCATATTTTACGGGTATTTTTTTAATAAAGTTTACATTTGAGAGGTGTTTTTACATGCGACAGGTAAAAATAAGATTTTTCAAATATATTTTGTACCGCAATGGCAACGCCATCTGTTGAACGTAACATCAACACACGCAATGCTAAATATTATTTATGGTAAACAGCATGCTTCTTTACAGCTGCTATCGGTAAGCATTTACAATGTTTTCGATTACTTTGTTGTTTCATATATTTTAAGGTCTTCTATGTTAAAATAAATTATTTTTAAATGCTTATAAAAAAAAGATATTTAATTGTACAATAAAAGCACAAACATATCGGTGGCTTAATTTTTCAGCAGTTTTTTTAACCCTCCGATTCGATTCCCTGGGGTGTCAAAACAAATACCTGTAGGAGAGATTTTAACTATATATATATATATATATATATATATATATATATATATATATATTAATATAATCCTGGACTGGTACCAAAAGTGCGAGATTGATTAATTTTGCCTTCATATAATCAACGATAAAAAAATAACATCGCTTCCATACGATGCAGTACCCTATGCACTATTGAGTACGAATAAGGGTAAGAAGAAAAATGAGATTTTTTTATTTATTAATTTTTATAAAACGGGGTTCATATGCATAATAAGCACGTAGGTCTCAATTTATTTGACATCATCGACGGTGCATAATTTTCCAACCCTTTTGTATGTAAATACAATATTGATTGAAAATTAAACATAATTAAATTTGTACACACAAGGATTGCATAAATAACACATGCTGAAAAGTGATAATTATTAAATTACAGGATTAAATCAACATTGATATTGAGTATCCCATTTGTTTGAACAACATATGGGATATGTGATATTCAATAATAGACTCGACTGCAGAGGGAAATTTGTTTTTCAATGCGGACCGAAATATAATCCCAGCCGTTTGGAAATGCATTGAACAGCAAAATTCCCATATAAATGTAATATAATATGTATATATGTATTGGGAATATAGTCAGGGAATCTCATTTCAACCAGGATTATTGTTTTATCCAGTTTTAACTGAAACACAGAGAATGGAAATCGAATATATTTTCATAATAAATGCATTGCATTACTGCATTACGCTCAAATCTGATCGATGTCCATTAGAAATTGAAGGATTAAAATTGAAATTTTCAGTTCTAAATAAATTTGATACATTTTTCAAGGCTTTTATTTTAGTGATCTTTTATATAATTATGAGTCCGATTGTAAGGCACCGTTGATGAAATAAGAAAAAACTTTTAACCCTTCTACTTTCAGCTTCCCAAGGGTACAAATCTCAAATTTAGACAAAGCTTAACATACAGTGTTTCATAATGATGCTGAATGCGCCGAAACACGTGTCACAATATGAATAATTTTAAGACATAGTAGTATTTACCAAGTAAAAGATAAATATCTTTATAAAATTAATTAACTTTCTTTTCACCACTTTTTTTACTAATACAATTTAACCTACCGGTTTCGACAATACCTTGTCATCATCAGGGTTTATTTTAAATCAAAAACATTATAAACATTAAAATACTCTAACCAAAAACTTCCACACACTCCTAAAGAGTATAAAGTAAGTAACATTTAGGATAAAAATCCAAAAAGTTATTTTTATTTTTTATTCAAGAAATAAAAGATAAACAGTCAAGTTGGCAAAAGAAGGATGAAAGTAGATTGAATGCAGTCGAAATGCGACCCTTCAGACAAATGAGCGGTAAAACGATACATGATAGATGTTCAAATGGTGAAATAAGGAAAGAATGCAAAGCAGAGAAAAGTATTATCGATAAAATTTAGAAAGATGTGTTGAGAGGTTTGGACGTGTGCAACGGTAAAACAAATTTATGCGGCGAATGTAGTTGAAAAAAGGAGCAGGAAAACTTGGCATAATGTTGGTAATAGAAGAAGAAGAAGAACCAAAGAAAATTTGGCATGATCAAGTATTTCAAATACTTGAATGTGGTCAGGTCAGGAGTCGAAATAATCGGCGGGTATAAATGAGGAAATTCATGAATGTGGAATTGAATTGGTGTAGCGTTCGAAGCATCGTGTTGGTTAGTTAGTTAGTTAGTTAGTTTTTTTACATTATTTATCCAATTAAGGATAGCGAGAAACAGAGCAGTCATTCGAATAAATGGAAAACATTTAAGTTGCAACACTTGTATGCACTTGAAGAAAATGAAGTAACCGTTATCGCAATTCATCTAACCATTTTCTATTCCCTCCCTCACCCTCTCGTAGTAACGCAGAAATAAAGGGGTAGATTGCGGCAAAAACATAAAGAGTGTAGAGAATGTAGAGGCACGCGATTTAAAAAATACGATTTATTTTTTAAAGTGTTTCACAATTTGAGAGAAGAGCTTTATTTTAAATACGATATTGTGAAATAAATGCTGTCCAGTATTGTATTATAATACATTCTTTCAGAAACCTTATGTTGCGGTAGGGTGCACATATTGTATTTGTGAGCTTCTAAAACCTTTTTTCGCGGCGGTGTGAACATTATTTTTTAATTACCTTAAGTCTAAGTGACTCTGAAATCTAGCTACGGCTTATGCAACACCGCTTGTCATCACCCTAATCAGGCTTCAACTTTCATAGTTTCATAGCCTATGCCTACTCGTGAGTGGATTTACTCTTTATGTTTAAAGTTACTATAATTTCATGTAATTCATGAGTGAAAATTCTAGGCATAAACACTCGCTGTGTGCACATTTTTGTACGTTTTTGAAACCTTTTTTTGCGGCGGTGTACACATATTTGTGCGTTTCGGTTACCTTTAACTTGATATACAAAAAACACGTCTTAAAGGTCTTATTTATTGTCATGCTTTGCTGTATAGCGCATAGATGTCATAATAATATTATAACAAACCTTTTTTTTATCAAATTAAGTGGCAAATAATCTGATTTATTTTTTTTTGTAAATAATTTTACAAGAAGTTAGTACACGACACGATCCAAATAATTATTATTCTTTTCACTGATTGATGCGACAGTTACTTTATGGCATGTAATATCTATCCATTTTTAAGCTAAGTTTTACTTGGAAAATACCGATACAAAAAACGTGGCAAACTTGTATTAAAATTTTCCATTCTGATCTAGAGTTAGAAACTCCCTGACTCTCACATACTACATATTGGTGACCACGATGTGAATTAATTAAGTATAAAGATGCTTTTTATTGGTTGATAACGCTGATTGGTTATACGAATGAAGAGAATTATGTATATATAATATAATAATAAAACCCTTATCCGCACCCCAATGGTGCATAGGGCACTCTGTCATATTAACGCAGTGTTATCTTGATCGTTTACACATGAAGGAAAGGTGATCAGCCCTCCGCTTCAGGTACCAGTCCATGGTAATATTGAATAAATATTACAGTGAAAAAATCACTTATATTTATTTTACCCCCCTTGGGAATCGAACCCGGGACCTTCAGAACGGTAGCCGAGCGTGCTGACCATTACACTACGGAAGCGGACGAATATGTATATAAAATATTTAATTTATAATAATGGCTATTTGTTACAAGTTTTCTTACGACAGCAATTTAAAAATATCATTTCCACTGGGTCGTATTATTTTCCTTGTCGGTTTAAGGGTGACTCGTACACTTCAACATGCATGAGAACAAAAAATCTCGCTATCATCCCCCAGAGAAGGGAAGAATTCAAAGACCATTATCATTTTTTTCTCCATTGAAACTCATATTGTTGCCTCTTCTTATCTGAACGCTGGCTCCGGTCCATTGTTTCGCCTGCCTGAATGCAGATGAGATAAAAACAATGAAATTGTGGAGAAGTCAGTGTGGTTTAGAGTTTAGGGAAAGAACCCTCCCATTTCGAGCGAAATAATTGCACCCAACTTAAGTTTGACTTTTGAGTTTGCGTCGGAATGTGGAAAATGAGTTTTTAAGTGTTTTTAAAAGATACTCACAGAAAAATGCGCACCGGGGTTGTAATGTTTACACAATCATTATAGCTGCACGTCACATTTTTATTAATTTATTTGAAAACTCATATCCGTTTGTTTTATATTAAAAAAATTACAGCTATTAAAAAAAATATTTTTAAAAGCTATTAAAAAAAATAATAAGAAGACGAAAAAACGCGATATTTTGCAAGATAGTAAACCATCCCGTTGCTTCTCAGCAGGAGTAAGCAGAGAGAATAGAACGGTCTTTGTCTTTGCAAACGTTCTTTGCCTCTTCCACATTAACGCACCAACCCATCAATACTCGATTATTTCGCTCCTGTTCTGATCATATTGAAGTATTTGAAATACTTGGTGATAAGTTTTTCTCGGTCTTTCTCTGTATATCATGTATTTAGATGTAGAAGAGGAGAAAGGCCAAAGAAATTTCAATAATTTTTCGTAAAATTGTATCGAAACAAATACGACTATTGTATTTTTATATATTTTTTTAAACAAAACCATAAGACACGAAAAACATTCAACATGTTAATTTACGTACCAGAAGTCAATGAATTTATGATCATACAAAGTTTTCAACGGTCTTCTTTCTGCTCCTATTTCCAACTTTATACATATTGGAACATATTCGTAAAAATACATATTTATTAATTTTTATTTTCATTTATTTTAATAAATTTACAAAAAAAAAATTCGATGTAATTCATTAGCCAGACATTTCTACTTTTAACATATCTTATACTAGTTACTATGCCTTTCCAAAAAAGGGACTAATCTTATGTCCTTTAAATGTATTTTATTTCTGAAAAATGCTTTTTTCCTGTTTTAAATGTTATTCAAATATTTTGATTCCCATATTATTTTTTGATATCTCATCAAAGATGAAGAAGAATATGGAAGTCTGGGCATTTACGGGGCTTACGACCGTCATAGGCTGGTTTAAGTGATCACTTTACACACGTGTAACATTCACCAATTCTACCCATTATTGACAACCACACTACTCAAATTCTTGGAAGTTCTATATATTGTATATGAACCAATTTAGAAACCTTGTTCATGAATCACTAGAACTTCACTAGAGACATCTATTGGTTAGATGTAAAGAAGCTTTTTATTAAGCAGAAACTCTTATATTAGTATGTGAGATCCGAATCCTGGATTATTTTGATTACCACTTTTTCAAAGAGGATGCATCATAAAAATTAAGCCTTAAAACGATTTGTATTGACATATAATTTACGAGTGCCGACAGAATGTCAAAGCATGTTTGATTTTCCTGTGCCTTTCATATTGATGACGCAATATATCCTGTATCAATTTCCTGATTTTGATTTACTGATAAACGGAAAATTCGCGACATTGCCACTGGCTTAACCTAGATTGAAAAGAACATGGCCCTAAGTGAGCCCATAAATTACGCATGATTTATGGTCCTATCACATACACTCCATAGAGCTTATAAAAAGTAAGCCTGCGGCAAACGACATAGGTAAAAAGAATTTGATTACGAATAAAAGCATAATACAGGGACGCAAACCTATGGCACGCGTGACAGAGGTGAGAAAAGAAAAAACAAGTGATTTTTCAAAAAAAGTTTAGACGGACAAAAGTACTACTGCTTGTATTCTGTTACGTGCTACCAGCTATGAGCCCGATATAGAAAAAAATGGCATCTTGCATTCAAAAACAAAAATCTCAATTAAAATAAAGTTTTAAGGGGTCTACATTTTTTTATTGGGTGTATTTTTTGTAATTGTAAAAGAAAAACACCACTCGAGTTTATTTTAATATAACGACTAGTTTCATTGAAAATCTACATTTGTATTTCAGTTTATATTTAGATCTGAAGATGGAAGCATAGCTTCCGAAGCTAGTCGTTATAATTTATAATGAAATAAACTCAAATGGTGAAAAAACAAGTGTTTTTCTTCTACAAATGCATCATGTTTTACCACGAAGTGAATGCCGAAACAATAAAAAAGTAGTGTATTTTTATCATTTTAATTTATTTTGCTATCAATAAGTACTTATATCTTTTCAAAGTATTATTAATGCTTATGCTAACATTTGATACATTTTTATTTCACGGTAGGCGACATATTATTCTATTGAAAAAAAATTGGCACGTAGGCTAAAAAGGTTCGCCATCCCTTGCATAATATATCTTACAAGGAATGAGATACTAAAAGAAAAAAAAAACACTCAAATCAAAGCAAAACATCAGAAACACGAAGGGGACTGCAAAGGGGTGAATGCAAAAAGCTTTTGTTTTCCCATTTAAATTCAATTATGTTGTTCTGCGTAAAAAAAAACCTTAAAACGTATTTAAATATAATTAATTTTGCAGGAAAAATAAAGGATCGTTTTGCCATTTTTCCTTCCATTATACTTTCATTTAAGTTTTGAATCCTGCAAGTCATTTGAGGATTATCGATAAAAGATGGTGAATGGTATACGTATTAGTGAAAAGATCGTATAAATACATTACTTAAGATTCAAACAGATAAATTTCCTAAACATTGAATTGCCATTAGTAGAATGCGTAGTAAAAAAGCGTAAACTGATGAAATTTATATTCAGAATCTTCATGATAAAACAAAAAAGTAAATCTATGTTGTTTTAACCATTATTTGCAGAAAAAAAACATTCATTACTAATTAAACAATTCCTCTAATTTATTTTTGTTTTATGTTATTGATACATTTGAAAAATAAAATAAATTAAAAAAATAAATAAAGTTAGTTTGTATATTTTTATTACCCATTATATTTATATAAAATAACAAGTTTATGGTACATATTACAACTATTATTATTTAAACAAAAATTAAAACAAATTAAGGGTGGCGCAAAGCAAATCATTAAATTTTGTTTTTAAATAACATTTTAACATAAAAAAAAATGATTGATGGAAATCTTTACTTAGACCACTACATTTTTTTCTGTTAAGTGTAAAATATGGTATCCGTCAAGTGGCTGCCGCCAGTGTTGATATACATTTGTGCCCATTTTATCAATTTGTTTGTATACTGAAGCTGTCTAGTTCACAAATGTCAAATATGATTGACGTACGACGCCATTTGGAAAAATTATAACATCTTCCCATAGGGTGATTAATTTTGCGCCACCCTGTATGTCATCCGTAGGGTGAAAAATCGGGTGTCTGATAATACGAAGTAAAAAAAACGTACGTAAATTAAGTAAGAGAATTTCTTTTCATAAATATTATTCAAATGTAACTTTGTTTTAAAATCACTACAAATATTTTGATTTAACTTTATTATAATGTCTACCGGTTTCGAAGCTAACCGCTTCTTTATCAAGACTGATTAATACTAAAACACAATCTACTTAACAAAATTCAAATTATATTGACGGTTAGACAAAGGAGCTTGGGTAGATCTCAAGTGGCTTTATTTTTTGTGATGATTAGCAGCTACAGTCAAAAGGAATCAGGGATGTTAAGTGATCGGAAATAGTCCAAATACTATAAAGGATTAAATACGTCAACGTTTTAAGAGACCATAAAAAACTTCTTGAAGTCGAAAATAGTGCTTATTGATTCCCCTTTTATTGAATACAGCATGGGGTGTGCATGAAATGGAATAATGAAGGTCATTTGCACTCGTGTGGGTGTTGTCTTGTCCTAAAGAGGCATCGATTGTATCACTAGAGCCTTGAAGCTATTTCAGAGACGACCCTCTTAGAAAAAATGGTATCGGAGGGGCGGAATATGACAACATCACGCCTGTCATACGAGGGCGCAAGCTTAATCGGGAGAAAACTGACACGAGCGAATATTTCTTAAAGAGAAGAGAAATTTCGACACAATGCAATTCAGTAAAAAGAAAAAGTAAAAAGACTCATCTAAAGTTGAAAATGATTGGCATACGTTTGTTGACATATGACAGAATTAAAAGAAAATATTTAAGTAAATTTATTATATTTGTACATTAAAAGCATTGTTAATATTGTGGTATGGTAATATAACACGCCCCTTACCATTTATCATTTAGTTTGTGTAATACCACTTTAATTAAAGTGGTATTACACAATGTGAACGATGAATAATAAGGAGTGTTAAATTTATTAATTTAAGCATTATATAACAAAATTTTGAATTATGTAGTTTTCATCATCCTTATGATGTTGGTTAAATAATAGTCTGCGACTAAATAAGAAGTTAAAAAAATAAATTAAATAAAATGACTCAATCGATATTGAAAACAAACTAAGATTGTATATTTATACGATATTTGAGATATTTTATTTTCTTCCATGTTATAAAATGAAGACTTATTAAAATATCATTTGAAAGAAATGGTAAATATTGTAGTTTTACGAAGAGTGATTTTGACATTTGAATAATCTTCAAATCTGTTTAAAATAAAGTCATTAGGTTTTTTACAGTAAATGTATACAGGAATGGTAATTTTTGCAGTTACTAAAAGTTCCATTACTATCTGTTCGTATTACAAGAACACGTTGTTAGAGCGTTGAGGGGTGAAAACGTTCCTATTGAGTAGCAAAAAGAAAACACCCTTAGTAGCTGACGTGAAATGCCCCAACAGAAGGGCAAAATCACAGATTCGAAGGCGACAAACTGTGCCGCGAAAGCCTTTACAACCCCAGAGAGTTTCTAGATAAAATTAATGCTTCCGTTTCCGCTCAAGACTTGGACGTGCACAAGCAGGGAAATGATTGCTGAATACGAAAAGGGGAAGTGTCAAAGGACGAAAAAATCAGGATTTTAAAGGAGCACAAAGACATTGTTGTTTAATGATGTTCCTTTGATACGGGACATTACTGTTGATCATCAATCAAGAAAAATAAATATGAAGGGCGAAGAAAACATTTAAAGTTAACCTAATTTATTTGCTAAATGTGAGTTTTGCAATGTTTACGTTGAATATGTAATTAATTTATGTAAATTTATTAAGCGCTCAAACGAAGACAGATACAGTTTAAATGGAAAAATTAAACATTTTTATAAGACTACTTTTTTATATAAATGAATGTAAACACGACTAGTTTTGAGAACATTTGTATTACTCAAAACAAGTCGTGTTAACCTAAAAACTACCGATTATTATTATTGTATAATTCATTAATTTTATCGCTTTCTCACATAATCGATTCCATCAATATGCCCTCAGATGTGAAAAAAGAAGGCAGATAATGTTTGTACATAAAAGTATAAACGAGAATTTAAATATTTTTTTTTGACATCAACTGACAAGTGATTACTTTACACACACACGTAACAGTTACCAATTCTACCCATGATTGACAAACTCACAACTCAATTTTTAGAACTCCATCTATTCACATTGATAAAAAAATAACTCCTGTGGAGGTAATCCGGATTTGTGAACAAGAATTTGGACAAACTCAAAATGTTGTGCATAAATTAATGTTTAAATGGCGTCCAACGAATGTTTTTTTAATGACAAAAACAAGACATTGGGCAAAAGTAACCGAACAACATGTTTACAGCTGTCATTTTACGTATCGTGTATATTTTTCATTCTCATATTTGATGTTAAAGTAAAACAATCGTAAAAAAAGGGGATCACTTTATTATCAAAACAAATATTTAGATTTCTAATATTGTAGATTTAAACCTCCTTTAAAAGCAAATAGTACTATAATATTTCTTAAACAGAGTATGGCGTACTGGATACGCAAAATGTCTGTATATTTTGATTAATATGCTTATCAATCCACTTAGAATCAAGTTTCAAGCTTTAGGCTTTATTAGCCTTCAGGCCGTGGGTCGTCCCTTATCTGAGGGTAGATCTAGGGATTGGTTTTCAATACATCCCCTTTGATTTACTCGAAATCTGTCTCGGAAAATACAGCTACGTCATATCGATACCCTAAGAGAAAGACGTCCCGAAAACTAATATAACCGTAAATTGGAGACGATAAACCTATACATCTGCGGATCTGTTGGGTTTATTAGGAGTAATAAATCATGAACGATATATTGACACTCGTAACGTAACACTTTATCGAAATAATTCATTAATATCATTTATTAAACGTTATATCGTTAATTACAAAAAAAAAACATTGAAGGACTGTTAAAAGTTCTACATTTTTAAAAGAAGTTATTGTTCAATAATAGGTAGGTTTATTTGGTTATCTTACTTGAAATCAAATCACAAATTACATTAAATTTGAACAAGAGTTTTAATCTTTATAAGGAAGAATATTTTAAATTATCAATCACTTTTTAAATGTTTTAGCGCAATTGATGCTTACACACTTTATCTCAAAGTTTAGGTTAAAGATGAATAATAATGTAAATGTGTTTGTATGTAAAACGTATTAAATGTTTTATATGCACAAATAAATATTTTCATAGGAATATTATCAACGAATGCATGTTTATGTTTATTTATCTTTGATTATTTTTAAATCATTGTATTTTATATAATGTACAAATATGACATAAGAACCTCAGAGGCTTGCCCACGTTACCACAATGTTAGTAATAAAAATAAAATAAATATAAATAAATAAAAAATATTCATTTTCTACCAGTATTGTTGTTATTATATTAGTTATTTATTAACAAAAAAAGAGCTCCTGAAAGAGCCTGAAAAAATGTCCCCCACATCCAGTAGTCCTAAAATAACACAGATATAAAGAAAAAACAATATCTTATGCTGAAATTTTTATATTTCTCGTTGTGCTGCAGTTCTGGATGATTGATGCGTAAACTAGGCATTATGTTAAGATTAAGGGTGACGTATATTTAAGGGTAGCTGACGTCACGAGTTTCGGGCTCATTGACTCTCGGGAGGTCCAGCCATAAATAAACTTAAGTTTCCCCGCTTCAGGAAATTACACAACAGTATATCAAGGAACTGCCTCAGCTAAGGTTTTGATTTCATTTGAAAACAGCGAATAAGATATACTACGTAGAAAATGATTAATAACCCCCTATTCGAATGACTGGGTGAATAAATCAATTGATAAGTTTACTGATTACATGGCATACCGAATTAAATGTTATTTATTATTTTTGCATTTTCTGGTAAAACTTGATTAAATTACAAATTTAAAAATTATTTTTTTACCACTTGAGTATAACAGTTTATTGTTGGGTAATATATCCAAAATTAAACAAGGTTATTGGATTAAATTCTACTTTTATTTACATATATAGCTCACTCCTTTTAAGAACGTCATAAATAAAAAACATGAGTTTTCAGGAAAACGTTTTTGTTTAAAAATATAATACAATGTATTAAAAATATAATCAAGCCACTTAATGAACTTTTTACTGTGCAACAGATCTTTTTCTCCATTTGAAAAATATATAGTATTGTATATTTTTAAAAAATAATTACACAATACCTTATCTTCAAAATGCAAAATAACACTTTTTGCCCTGTAGCGGGTAAAGACAAAGTTAAAAATATGCCTCCTTTGCTGGGATATAGTACATTTTCTGGGCATTCCAAAAACATGCACAACTGAAAATTGACGATTTTTGATTTATGACGTTCTTGAAAGGAGTGAGTGATATATGATAATATGTGACGCGTTTTGTCTTGTAAAGACATTATCAAACACTTATTAAGACATTTTGGAGTGTTAGATAATGTCTTAATAAGACGAAACGTGTCACATATTATCAAATATATGTAAATAAAAGTAGAATTCAATCCAATAACCTTAATTAATTTTGGATATATAACCCAACAATTTAAAATTGAATTCTATCAACTGTCTGCAGTTTGAATAAATTACAGTTTATTATATTCAAACCCGTAGATGGAAGCATCTGTAGCTTCTGACACTAAGCGTTAAAATATTATACTCAAGTAGTAAAAAACAAGTGTTATATTTACATATAATTCAAATCAAACAATGACTACTTTAAAATAAGTCATTAGTTAATTTAGTTTTTGGATTCGATCAATTCAATCACGCTTATCAGAATAAACAATGGGTTGCATTTTGCATATTTCTACCACATACTTTATTTTTAATTATTTAAACTTCATGTGCAGAAAATAAATAATTACATTGGCAGACTTATTGCTAAACAGCAATATCTTTCAACCAATCAAAAACGGACCAGTGATATTGGTCAAAACTTTTGATACATTATAAAGCTGTTTGCAATCAGAGGGTAGATAGTACTTGAACATTAAAAAAACATTACATTACAAAATTGATGATAAAAACGAAGGCAAATAGTTTAGGGAAGGAGGAAAAACTAAGGGATGAGGTTTTGATGGACAGTTTGGATTTTAATGACAGATAGTATATACTGTCTCAGATGATATTTAATGATTTAACTTTAAAAAAAACTAAGTTAACGATATATTAACGAAAAAAGTATACATTTTCTATTATACATTATCTCAATTGTGTTATTCGTTATATCTCTACTAATTATATTATTTTCCACAATAAAAATAATCAACACATCATATAAAATATTCGGGTTTGTAAGTTGTAAAAAATAAACATACCTTGTGGCAAGAATCCAGCTTCGATGAGTCTTGCTTCCATTAACAGTCTTGGGAGAAGCAGGCAGAAAGCTGTCACCAAGTGAAGAAATGGAGCCGTGGGTCCTCCATGTTGCCATAAGCTTCTTAGTACTCCTGAAAAAAGGATAATTGTTTAAGACTTCTTCATCTTATTGTAGGCCTTGCGGCCTGTTTTTAAGAGAGATTAGCCTCCTGCGATGTCGGTTCCCAGCTATCGACCCATCTCTTTGGTGGTTTGCCCGGGAGTCGTCTACCATAGAGTTGGCAGTACAGTGCGATGTGGGGAAGTCTGGATGGTTCCATTCTCCTCACATGCGCATACCATTGTCTCCTTCGTTGCCTTCCCCACCTAACGACATCTTCGATCTCGCATATTTCATTATCATTGTTATTGTTAAAGACTTAATATATTTAATACGTAATTGATAAAATATTAATGAATCAATTAAAAAATGTGTCCGGTTGTGGTCCTGTGGTTATTGTCGCGGGCTCTTGAGTCAGAGTTTCTCGGTTCGAACCCACTCTACCACATTAGTGGTCAAAAACAAGTGTTTAATTTTTAATAACAGACGCTTACATATCAAATTACATCTTCGATCTCGCATATTTCATTATCATTGTTATTGTTAAAGACTTAATATATTTAATACGTAATTGATAAAATATTAATGAATCAATTAAAAAATGTGTCGGGTTGTGGTCCTGTGGTTATTGTCGCGGGCTCTTGAGTCAGAGTTTCTCGGTTCGAACCCACTCTACCACATTAGTGGTCAAAAACAAGTGTTTAATTTTTAATAACAGACGCTTACATATGAAATTACATACGCACACTTTTGTTTTGTTTTTTAAAGTGTAAACTTTTATACACATTTCTGAATTTATTGGATTTTAAAATACAGTCCAATTATATAAAATTTTGATGTATTTAAAACCCTACAAAGTATAATATTCTATAATGAAACAACAACCTAATAGTTTTTTTTTTTCACTTTCATTTTAATTGATCTATAACTGGATTTCGTCGTTATAGACACCCGGTCGCTGAACTTATAAAATAAACGTGGAAAAAAAATATGGTACGGGTTTTATTATAAAAATATGGTTACATCAAGAAATGTTTGAAAAAAACTTTAAATCATAAGAGTGTTTGTACTGAGAAATTAATTGAAATAGCCAGGTGGGGAAAAATCACTAAATTTTAGTTGCAATATATTTTTAATTTTTAGTGACTGTAATAGGATTTCAAGAGAAATTCAAGTTTTTCTATTTTAAATTTTCGTACTTCGTGTGAAAATTAACAGTTTTTTCGAGATAAGTATTTTGAAACACCTACTATATTGAAGAATATCCTCAAAAATTAAGGTAGATTTTGTTAAGGGCGGATTTATAAGTTCGGCTTACTTTAAGCACCCTCTGACGGCCATAAGGCTTCCTTAATCGTGATCTCAGAGTATGCGGAGAGCTGAAACATTTCCCAACTAAGTCACACTTAAGACTTAATAAATTATGAAGCATCATACTTACCAAACTTCACTGAGACTATGCTATATAAATGGATATAGGTAGATAGGTCCCTTCTACATACATACGGCATTCAAGTGAGTATGGGGAGGATGTTATGACATTTGGTAAGCATACAAATTGTTTTCAAAAGTTCGGGCTTAATATATCATGGCATAAAGTTACTTTCTATCACTTAAATTTGTTCATTTACCATACTAATTACTGTTGTAATTGGCACAAACGGGATAAACATATATCGCTCACTCCTTTCAACAACGTCATAAATCAAAAATCGTCAATATTCAGTTGTGCATGTTTTCGGAATGCCCAGAAAATGTACTATATCCCAGCAAAAGAGGCATATTTTTAACTTAATATTCACCCGCTACAGAGCACAATATGTTGTTTTTGCATTTTGAAGAAAAGGTATTGTTTAATTATTTTTTAAAATAAACTAAATATTTTTCAAATGGAGAAAAAACCTTCAGGTTGTACCTAAAAAGATCTGCTGCATAGTAAAAAGTTCTATTGAACTTACTTATTAGTGGTTTGATATTTATTTTTAATACATTGTATTATATTTTTAAACTTTAAAAACGTTCTCCTGAAAAATCAAGTTTTTTGATTTATGACGTTCTTGAAAGGAGTGAGCGATATATACGTTTGTCCTAAATTTATAAAACTAACTAACTAGCTATCACGCTGCTTCTCCGTGGGTAGGAAGAGCGAAAAGAACGCCACAACACTATATCTTTGCAAAATTCCTCACATTTTCTACATTCATACATCTCTGGCCAAACCTTCTCTAATCACCTTTCTCAATTTGATCGATACTGAATAAATGCTAAGACTTCCAAATTTTTCTTCCTCTATGTGAAAATGTCAAAAATAATGTAAAAAAAAACTCTTGATTGGAAATAACCCAGATTTATGAACAGGTATTTGGACACACTCAAAATGTTGTGAACAAAATATTTTTCATAATAAAGCTTGGTTAATTTATGTATAATTTATGTTTACTCCATTCTTCTCTTACAATACTGATGTTAAAGAATGCTAAGTTCTATATACCTTTTTATACGGATTAAAACAAAAAGAGAAAGAAATTTATTTATTTATTCTTCGCAGGAGCTTAATTCCTTCAAAACTCGCTAGCATGTACCGCTCTCATTAGCACTAAAGCTCTAACTTAACTCATAATCCAGATTATACAAAGTCGTTCCCGTGGAGTCGCAAGGGGTCGAGTTTATCCTTTTTCAGGATGGAGCGTTGTACTTGTGCGATTCTTTACGTAATTGAGGGAAAGGAGATATGACGTACTTTCTGCCTGGCCCAAATGGCGCACCCCAAAACGCAAAGGCGGTCGCTCATAAATATTATGAAGTTGGTAACATTTTATGATGATAGATGATGCTCGAGTGAAGTGTTAGAATGCATTCAACTCTTTGGATCCTATTTGATACTGCAGTAAGGTTTTGTGCAGAAAAAATCTGCTTTTTGGTACAGAAATATATCTAAATAAAACACATAATTCGCTCACTCCTTTTGACAACGTCATATATCAAAAAACTTGATTTTTCAGGAGATCGTTTTAAAGGTTTAAGAATAAAATAAAATGTTTTAAAAATAAATATATCAAGCCTTTTATTGAACTTTTTACTGTGCAACAGATCTTTTTACGTAAAACCTGGAGTTTTTTTTCTCCATTTGAATAATATTAAGTTTATTTTTAAAAAATAATTAAACAATACATTTTCTGCCACTTACTGTAACACTTACTGCCCTGTAGCGGGTAAACATTAAGTCAAAAATATGCTTCTTTTGCTAGAATATAGTACATTTTCTGGGCATTCCGAAAACATGCACAACTTAAAATTGGCTATTTTTGATATATGACTTTCTTGAAAGGAGTGAGCGATATGTAAACATATAATAAAACTTACTATCCATATTTTAAAATCAATAAAAATATTTCCAAATACGTGTCTCATATTGTACCGTTATACACATAAAGCAAGGACAGATTGTATTTCAAAGTACTCGCATCCCTCTATTTTTCTAAGCAATGTACGCTCTCGGTTGTGAAGAGGTTAAGCCTTACAATGTACGTACGTAGCCAGAAGGGGTAGGGGTGTACTAAACTTTATGAATGAATGCGTAAATCCAAGGACCATAAAACAGGCACCGTTTCCCAATATGCAACAGCATTTGCTGCATAAGTTACCCGCTAGATGGGGGTAATGTTTCATTTTTGCTGCGAAAACAAAGTCCAAATAGAATTTAAATGAACGACGATCTTTTGGAAACTATTCTCGAGACCTCCAATAAATTCGGAATCTATTCAAAATTGTCCAATTATAAAAAGTGTTAAAATAACATAACATACATATCAATTCCTACTCTTAAAATACATTAACGATGAGTGATGATTTTTCGACATTTTTGTAAATTTGCAATAAATCGGTTTTTGTTTTTGTTGTTAGAAACATATGATTCTTATGAACAGAAAAAATGTACTTTTTTATGTATTAATTAAAAATCATACACGATAGCTTAACTCATTTTTTGTGTTATTTTATAAAACAAAAATCAAGAATTTTATTTAGTTATTTTTCAGACCTGATGATGGAAGTTTAGCTTCCGAAAATAGTAGTCATTAATATACTCAAGAGGTATAAAAACAAGTGCTTCCTTAATCATTTTAAAACTTATAGTTTGCACGCTCCTCCACTTGTCTTTACAGCTGATTTTAAATCTTTGATAAAGGTAGTCAACTTCCGAAACTAGTAAACAAAAGTCAAACAAACAGTGAAACAAGTGTCAAAGTAAATGCCAAAATAATAAATAAAATATATGTTTTAATCATTAATAAACACGTTTCTGAATAGCTCCCTTTGTATTCCTCGAATACAAATTACATTAAATTAATAAATCTATGTATTCGTATAAGTAATATGAATCTGGGAAAACACGCTGTCGAAGAATATTCAATTATCGTACTTGAGTCTTGAGAAATATGGAAATCGTTTGTGGAATCCATTATTTGAAAATTTTATTTATGAATGTTGAGAAAATAGTGCTTTTCCTCGCGGGAAAACCGAATTCAATAAGAAAGTGATTCAAAGAAATTTCTTTGAATTCGAATAATGTGATTCGATAAAAGAATTGTCAAGAAGTTGTAAATTCTCGATTGATAATAATCAAGAGACAATATTAAATTATATTGAAACGATGAATAACCTTCTGATAAAGTAATATATTTTTGATAATACTATATCGACGTGCCCTACGTAAAGTGCTCTAACTACATTTTTGACAATTTTGAGATATTTGGTGTATGTCATCAACTGACCGTTATCTACAAATATAAAGAAAAAAATATTTATAAAACAAATTACGCCTAGTTTTCAGGCGTAATTTAAAACGCTATCTACATCGAATTTTCGAAATGAACTGAACTCCTAAAACGCTAACTACTTAATTTTGAAAAAGCATAAAGATTAAAGACGATTGAATACATTATTTTATCGTGTTTTTGAATGTATAATACTAGTTTAATATTTCAGATAAAACCGTTAATTAAAAAATAATAATACGTTGAAAAAATCTTCTAAGCTCTCTCCTGTAAAGTAACAGATTTGCAGATAAAGTACTTTACGTAGGGGCCGTCGATATTATGTATACGCATTCGATTGCTTGATGTATTTAGGATGTACTATTTGAATATAAAAATAAAAACACTTGTATAAGACTAATTTTAAGTTAATTAATGTAAACAATACTATTATTTTTTGACATCTCAACATAGATGAAGAAGAACATGAAGGCATATGGGCATTTACGGGGTTTAAGACCGTTATGGGCAGGTTTAAGTGATCAACACGTGTAACATTCACCAATTTTACCCATGATTGACAACCACACTACTCTAAATTCATGTAAGTTCTTTATATAAATGATCCAATTTCAAATCGTTGTACAAGAATCATTAGAATTCTCACTAGAGACATCTATTGGTGAGATGAAGATGCTTTTTATATTGAGCAGAAATGAGAAACGCATGAAAATATTGTTTTCATTTTATTATGTGAGGTCCGAATAAGTTAAGTTATTATAGTTGAGGTCCGAATGTTAATAAACAATACTAGTTTTGAGAACAACATATGTTCTCATCAAAGGGTGAAAATATAAACTAGTCGTGTTTACAATTTATTATTATTTATTCTATTATTAATATATTATTATTAATAATTTATTATTATTATTATAACAGACACCCTACGGATGATATATTAATATTATAGGTGTCAGCACATGAGATGGAATGTCTTTTAATTTTTTTATATGAAAGAAGAAAGAAGTCTCAGCATTCCAAAGTTTACAATCAAGTATTTGGCTGGCTTAAGTGATCACTGTATATTTTCTTCAATAGATATTTCGCATCAAATTAAGACACCTATGAAAGAATGCAAGGCTGAGATTAGCATTATCGATACATTAAGAAAGGTGTATTGAGATGGTTTGGACATGTGGAACGCATGAGTAAGGAAAGAACGGTTATGATCATATTTATGAGGCGAATGTAATTGGAAGAATAAGCATATGAAGATCGAGGAAAATTCGGCACAATCGGATATGTCAAATACTTGAAAGCGTATTTGGGCGAAAGGGTTAGTTAGGAGTCGAAATAATCGTCGGGTATGTATGAGGAGTTCCATGAATGTGGAAGAGGCAAAGAATGTTTGCAAATATAGTATCTCTGCCTATTCCTACGGGGAAGCGGCGTGATGGTTAGTTAGTTGTACGTACAAAAATATATATTTATTATTTCTTACATTACCTTTATACAGGTAAAAAATATGTTAGCGGTTCGCCGGGCGTACATACCGCTTTCTCAATCAATCCCTTATACTGCATGAAATATTACCGTTCCTAGGCAAGAAGTTATTACACACCCTTACAGTGTCACGTGATCCATCCGTCATACTGCCACCCCCGAGAGAGGGGAGAAAGTCTTATGATAAATCTCCTGCAATATACCCGCATTGTTATCAGGGAATATTGCAATACACTACAATATGTTGTACGGTGAAGGAGTCTAGCCATCGAAAACACTTCATTTAGACGCGTATGAAAAATGTCGTTTCGATGAAAAATTGCTATTATAAGATATTATAAGAACATTACACTACGAAGGTGGGCTAAGTGAATTGAATTTATGGAACTGCTATGAAAACGCGATTAATTTTAGGTCTAAGTATATCTTACTCCGAGGAGTGTGAGTTATGGCCTTAGCAGTATTTTTCTGAAACAACTCCTTTTTGTTTGGATGCTGTGTCGAAGTTGGACTTAGTGTCTCTAAATTTTATCTGTGAAAACATGTTTCCTTACCTGTTCAATTCATTTTATTTTATTTTTCTTAAGTTAGCTTATATTACATAAAACAAACTATTTTATACATTTAATTTACTACATCTACATATATATTTACATTTCCTTACAGTACACAAAAAAACTTTTCATTCTTCATACATTCAGGCATCTCATCATACATTTTTAAACCTTTATACTTTAAACAACTTTGCGACTCTGTTTTTTTTTCATAAATGACAGTCTTATTTTGTCATTTTTTCTAGTTAAATGTTCATGGCAATTTTTGTTTAAAACTATTATTAATTAATTGATTGACTGACGTAATAAAACAAAATGTAAGTACTTTATTAAGAAGTTACACGTCTGGGGTACCTTTTAAAGTATTCACCTACCTACGACATACACACTTATCTCAATAGTTTTTCTACTTTTGGAAACAGTCCTGGAACGCTTCTTTTGTGATTTAATTTTGGAAATTGTCTCAAATCTCATTCCTTTAAAAGGAATGAGATTTGAGACAATTTGAATGAGATGTCTGGAATCTCATTCCTTTCATTATTTTGAGTTTGAGAAATAATAAGTCGGTTGGAGCAAGATCGAGTAGTGTCACTAGGGAAGATCGAATGTTTGGCCAAAAACTCGCGAGCTCTGAACCTTGAATGGGTTGAAGCCTTTTCGTGAGCATTATTGTTTCACCAGCTTCAATTGATTCGGCATAATTTTTAAATTATATCATACGGCTAAAGAGTTTACCTAAAGCCACCTAAATTTTTGTCAAACTCAAACACATTCTAGAGAGTAAACAGTTTCCAACCTGTCTAAAAAGCAAAACGTATGAATCCTGCATACTGCCAGTGAATACATACGCACTAAAGACCATGGCTCTGACATCAAAGACAGAGAAGCTCAAACGCACATAGCGATCCATGCTTCGTTTAAGGCCTGAGAGAGAAAAAAATGAATAAATTAGGAACACCACCAGAATAGCGGATATCATGGATCACGTAGTAAAACTCAAGTGGCAATGGGCGGGACATGTTGCAAGATAAGACCCCACAAGGTTGACCCCTGAAATTCTGAGATGGAGACCTAGGACGAATAAAAGAAGCGTCGGAAGACCTTAAAAAGATTTCCAATAACATAGCTAGTGTAGGAGGCAGAAACTGTCTGCAAACAGACACAGACCAATAAAATAGAACGATACGGAA
Source organism: Brachycentrus maculatus (assembly GCF_059751285.1). NCBI lineage: Eukaryota > Metazoa > Arthropoda > Insecta > Trichoptera > Brachycentridae > Brachycentrus > Brachycentrus maculatus. The sequence goes on from NW_028281093.1 coordinate 877,425, forward strand.
GAGGCCTATATCCAGCAGTGAAGGACAGAAGGCCAAAAGAAGAAAAATAAGAAAATCTTACCCGCGTTCTTTGGGCGTCCAGCTCCCGGAAGAGATGAGGCCGGGCCGCGGCTGCAGGCGGTAAGGGCCGCCCCGAGCTTGAAGCCGTCGTTGGGCAGGTTTCCGGCGCGGAGGGCGGCAGCAGCCAGGAAAGGCGGCAGCAGCAGGGCTGCGCCGCCCAACAAGAAGGGACACCACAAGGCCTCGGGCGGCGGACTGGGCCACTCGAGGCAGGAGTAACCTGAAAAAATTAAAGAAATTTGTTGATTTTGAAAGTCCTATTTCCAAAATGATCATAAAAGATCGCTTGGCAGAGGGGCTCCTTGCCAAGATAGAATTTTCCATAACATGGGCTGTACGCTGTGCTTCCTATACAGGGCTGTAGAAGATTTTTAATTAATGTTTTACTTAGTAAATACCACTGTTACTTAAAATCTACTGTGACACGTGTTTAGATGCATTCCGCATCATTTTCAAACACCGTATTACAAACACTAAGTAAAACATTAATTAAAAATGGATAGATTTTACCACAAAGTGACTGCCGAATCAATGAATGAAACTGTAAAATATTACTAGAGTTGAAGAAAGGAACAGGTTTTTGGGTAATATATCCAAAATCAAACATGGTTATTGGATTGAATTCTACTTTTATTTACATATGTGATAATATGTGACGCGTTTCGTCGTATTAAGACGTTATTTTTAGTGAGTGTTTGATATACTTGATATGTATACAAGTATCAAAAATTAATGCAATATGGATGTTCAATAACGGTCAGAATAGTGAACGAAGTGAAAAGTGTATAAACTATCAAACTGTCACTAAAAATAATGTCTTAATAAGACGAAACGCGTCACATATTATCACATATATGTAAATAAAAGTAGAATTCAATCCAATAACCTTGTTTAATTTTGGATATATTACCAAAAAATTTAAAATGGAATTCTGCCAACTGTCTGCAATTACAATAAATAAGAGGAAGAGGTTCTGGAGTATGCCGGCCAAATACCATGGCGTAAACCCTGAGATGCTCAGATTTACATATCCCTGTTTCATATCAAATTTAAAAAATTGACATCTCATCCGTAGGGTGAATAATTAATAAATAATATTAATATTATTAAAAGATCAACTGGTCAAAATAGAAGTACCTCAAAATTTAAATGTTATTTCAGGCTCTGCCTTCTAAAAATATCTGTGAAATAATTCGGATGAATCTCACCTATGCTCAAAATGTATAATCCTAATATTTCTCAAATTGATACATTCCGATATAATGAGAATGGCAGCAATGATAAGGGAACTCAGGGTTCCATACCTATACTCCTATATACAAGCCGCTAGGAATAAATCTCTTAAAGGGAAAAGATATCTATCCCAAATATGAAAATTAATATTGTTGAAATACAATACATGGTACCCAGAGAAACTGATTTTATAATGCGATAGAGGTGCGAATATTTCCATAAGCCATACAGTATATTTACATACTCGTATATTGCCAATGTAAATAAATTTAATCATTATTTTAGCATTAGAAGGGATCCAACGATTAATATTTACCTTTTTACGAATTAAGTAATTTAATAAAATATCAAATAATATTACAGGATCTACCCACAAAATATCCAGAAATATGTAAATAATAAATGTTGAAATCCATTTAAACTTACGTTTCAAGTTATTAAACTTTTAATTGGAGGGTGTGCTGTAATGATCTCTCGGACAAATTGGTGACAAGCTGAAGAGTAATTAGATCGTTAAACTTTTTAAATTACAAGTCTGCAATTTAATAAATTGTCACAATTAAAGATCGGGCTTACCAACCTCCTAAGATCATATCCCATAAACTTATTTAATAAAAAAGGCATTAAGATTAAGGGTGACATAAAGGTTCGGTATATTCAAATTGCTGAGCCAAATTTATGACTCGCTCATAAAAGCCTTGAAAAGCGCGATATAAAGCTCATAGACCGATAGTAAAACACTCCCCTGGATTATGATTCTGCTGTAAATTTTTATTCTTACACTTCAAATGTAGCAATATTCAAATCCGATGAATTTAAGAAAGATGGCCCTATTTTAGTGGGCGAAGAGTAAAGAGCAAAAAATCATTTTTTCGGATTCGAATATTGGTTATAATGTAGTATGACATGAATGAAGAGTCTCATTGGGGAAAGCTTTTATATGGCAGACAGTCTTTTTTTGTATGCAAGATAGATGATAGATAGAAGGCAGTAGTGAACTCATATATAATATGTCACGAGATTGATATAGGAATTCAAAAAATTTCAATGGTGTAGTTGTTAATCATGGGTAGAAGTGGTGAATGTTGCACGTGCGTAAAGTGATCACTTAACCAGCCAATGACAGATCATAAGCCCTAAAAAAGCCCATACTTATATATTCTTCTTCTTTTATGTTTAAATGACAAAAAAATTCAAAAGTGAAGATAATCCAGATTTGTGAACAAGTATTCGGACACACTCAAAATGTAGCAAGAAATGTTATAACAAACCTTAAATGTAATAAATACAGTAAACCCCCCTTTAATGTTGAAATGGGTACCACGTTATCGGAGGAAACGTTTTAGGGTGTTAATTTTTTGAAATTTTAATATACATTAAAATTTCAAAAAAGTGATTAAAATGCATTTATACATTTTAATCACTTTTTTAATGACTGAATATAATAATATTACAATTAAAATACAATTTCAAAAGTTAATCCCCTATAACGTTGCCTTAATAACTCAGCTTCTATTTTAACGTTATAAGGGGTTAAATTTAGTTAAAGGACAATAGATTTATTCTGCAATTGAATATACATGACAATGAAATACAAGGTTAATTTACAACATTTTGAGTGTGTCCAAATATTTGTTCACAAAATCTGGGTTATCTCCAATTACAGGATTTATTTTCATATTATTTTTTAACATCTCATTAAAGATGAAAAAAAAAATACAAATATCGTCCTCATACAGGAGAAAGTGACCGAGTGCATTTTTTACAAAAACCTGATTATTGACTATTTGACATCTTACTTGCTTAATATTGCCCTGAAAAAAATCCTTGAAACTTGGAAGTATAATAAATTGACTTGTTAAAAATGACTAACTGCATTGATGTTTATTTTCTTGCCAAGCAAAAGTGACTTAAACGGCCCTCCTGAACATTTTACGTTTTGTTAGTTGGTCACTTTCTCCTGTACGACTACGATATATATATCACAAATAAATGACTTACCAAGAAATCGTCTGACGCTCTGAATGAGGATGTAAGATTGTCCCAGAACAGCTAGAAGTCCATACCAGAGTGACCAGAGAGAGTTGAGATGGGTTCCTCCACAGCAAGCGCTCTTCTTCTTCTTGCTACCCTGGCTGCCCGTCTGGGTGGACACGGCAACTAGGGGCTGCTTCTGCCCCAGCCCTTGACTCACAATGGTCGACTTCTTGGGGTTGGAGATCATCTTCTCTTGGGAGTTATTCATCAGATCGTTGTTGTTATCGTAAGTCATGAGGCTTCCAGTCAATGACATGTTGTTTTGGATCTCGTTCTTGTATCGTGAAATAATACAAAACAGTCGATAATAAATGTTATTCGGGCTCACGTTGGGATGTTATTTTGGTGTTTTTGTTTTCTGCCATACTTTTGTGGAGAGCTCTCTGGACTGAAGTAAATCTTCTGAAGTGACCTTCTGCAACAAAGAGAACACAATGTTATTTTAATTGGTAATAAACAACTACATTAAACGAATAAATGAACTAAGAATTGGAATGCCCATTTCCATAAAATACAAGAAAATAGACTGGCCCGAATTGCTCATCAAGAAGATCTAGAATTCTCTTGAAAAGAAATTCGGGGCAGTTTATTTTCTTGCATTTTTAATAAAAGTTTTACTTTTTTAAATATTTCTATTAATGGTATAAATTAACTACGTTAAAATTGAATTAAAAATGGATAGATTTCACAACAAAGTGATGAATCAATTAATTAAATTATTTTTTTGCTTTTTATTGACACGGTCATTCCAGAATTGCCTTCGCTGTCTTCCCCATTTGACTATATTTTCCGTACTACACATTTTCCGAATTTCCGAGTTCCTTATTCGGTCTCTTAACGTATTTCCTGTTATGCACCTTAATATCTTCATTTCTGAAATTCTTGGAAGGATATATATCAAAACAATAAATAGAAGATCACGTGATTTGAATTTTTTCAAACGAAAAATGCATTAAAAAGTATTATTTTTAAAATAACAAAAAATGAGAATTTAATTACTTGATGATTATAAAGTTATCGAGTGACACGTTGTTTTAGGCAGATTTCAAATCCTCCCATTTTAGGATGGGTAGGATAAAATGTACGAGTAATCTCTTTATTGTGGTTTAATATCCCTCGTCCTAATAACAATGATCATATTTCAGTGCTGTTTTATACCTCTTCTCGTATCATGTTCTCCTCTAGTCCCGTAATGTGCTAAAGCAAAGGGTCAATAACCTGGAGCACCGGGACTCGAGTTGCAAGGGAAATGGGTTCTACAAAGGAAACTTAGTACCTCAGTACTTGTGCGTTACTATACGTCGTACCTGCCTTGAAAACGTGTTTAACGTTGTTGCACGTAGTGTTATGAAACGTGGAATTGTGTATGTTTTGAGAAAACTTGTGTTATTACTAGAGGATGTTGAAAATACTGACATTTGAAGTTAGAACAATACAAGTGTTTTCCCAAAATATCGAACTTTTTCTATTAAAATATTGCAGCTCGACATTTCCTACAGACATTTAAGTGTTTAATTAATATCACCCAGATGTGCAAGACTGATAAAATTAATTAATTATTCTTGGAATTAAAGATCAATATAATACTGCTATTAGATGCAGTTTTCTACGCACTATTGAATGTAGAAAAGGGTTTGAAAATGTTTATTCTTGTACGCCTTACCGATTTCACAAATTTGGGAAATTTCGACCTTATAACGCGGTTGACACCTCAGTTCGAGTTTCAGTGTGCTGTGGGTAAGAATTAGAACAATTTGAGAGTCAAGTTTCCGCTTGAAAACTTTAACCCCTTATTCGAAATAGAACTCTTGAGTTGCACTTTTTGTAAACTGATTATTTATACCTCTCTTGGGAAGTAACCCTTTATACCTACGCAATAAGGAAGAACAAGCGTTGAACTTTATACAATTTACTTTCGTTACTTTCTAAACGAGCCTCGGCTTTGATAATACATACAAATAAACAGATTAAACTTCTTAATTAAGTCATCAATTATTTAACCGCAAAGGGTTTAAAAACTTAAACCTTTTATTACCGTCAGTGATTCTGTGCTTATGTTTCTGAATACAAAAAGCATGGTGATGGTTAAAGTCACCTCGAAATAGATGAAAAAGTTTAAATAGAATAATAACAAATGACTTTTAAGTGAAGAAACCCAGATTTAGGAACAAAGATTTGGATGCACTAAAAATATTGAACACAGTTAGAGTGAAGACCTAATAATAAGTCGTTAAGCTACTTTTATATGGTTCTAACTTCATAAAAAAATAATACATTTTTTTTAAAATTACAAGTGTCTTATTAATTATGCAACACTGTTTATTGTAGCCCTACATAGACTTAAACTTGTGTAAGTTTAATAGGCTATTCGTGAGTGGATTTACATTTTATATTGATATTCCTGATCTATTGCTATTTATACCTTTCGATGCCTCTTAAACACAATACAGAAGTTCAAATGACCTTCATTTTCCTATTTCATGAACACCCTTATAATCAATTTAATTAAATGGGGATCAAGAATTTTTGTATTAATTTTTATGTATTAATTTTAATTTATTATTAGATTAAAACCAATATTCTTAGCTTTTCCACTTTTTTATTTGACCAGCGACCGGGTTTCGTCGTTACCGACATCATCAGACTGGTGAGAGGCTATACAAATTGTTATGTTATATATAAAAGAAGGCAGGAGTTGATAACCATGATTTGATATAATTTTATGAGAAATTAATTTAATTTGAGTGAATTTAAGTATTGTATGATATTTAAAATATTTTTTATAAAGGTTTTTTTGTATTGAAAGCACGATTTTATATAAAGTTATAATAGATTAAATAGCTTAAATCTATTATAACTTTATATAAAATCGTGCTTTCAATACAAAAAAACCTTTATAAAAAATATTTAAAATATCATACAATACTTAAATTCACTCAAATTAAATTAATTTCTCATAAAATTATATCAAATCATGGTTATCAACTCCTGCCTTCTTTTATATATAACATAACAATTTGTATAGCCTCTCACCAGTCTGATGATGTCGGTAACGACGAAACCCGGTCGCTGGTCAAATAAAAAAGTGGAAAAGCTAAAAATATTGGTTTTAATCTAATAATAAATTAAAAATGCAATTCCATCACGAAGTGTCAGTGGATAATATAAATCTATTATTAATTTTAAATCAAACACAGATTTTTTGAGTCTACTAAGTTGTATTTTATTAACAAAAACACATAAAAAATTATATTGTGACAATTGTTTCGCCTTGTTAGGGCATTATCAAACGAATGCATTCGCCTTGTTAGGGCATTATCAAGAATTCTCTTACAGTTCCTTAAGACATCAAAGAATTTAGCTAATCATAATATTTTACTGTGAAACTATTTGACTTTATTTATGTGCATCAGACACTGGATTATACACCTTACGGATGATTTACCGAATTGTATTTTAGGCATCTCAGCTGAGACAAACCATTTTTGTTTTTATACGAATGAAGAGGTAATTCTGAGCTTTCTAGAACTTATTTATTAATTACATAAACATTTATTTTGACCCTCCTGAGAATCGACCTTGTGACCTCCAGCACGGTAACCTAACGCGCTAACCGCTACACTGTGTAAGCGGATATATGTAGTTATATTAGTCAATAAAAATCCAATTTTAAAAAAGGTGGGACATTAATATATTGTAACTTTATATCGCTTTTTGATGTAAATAATGTCAAAATAATAATGTTAAGTACTCGTACGATTTTTGACTAGACTAGGGATGATAATGTACTTGTAACATTTAATCCGAAATTTGAGTACGCTGTTGCTGAATCATCAATTATTTTACGTCATAGACCACTTCAAACAGCAGAGCATAATCTATAATTCGATTAAGTCCTTTGTGAATATTAGTTACGTTTTAATGTCGACTGAAATGTCATAAAATCTAATAGTGGCTTTTATATGCTGCATGTATAGTACTACGTTTGTATGTAGAGTTGAGTCAATTTAAAACATGGCCAAGTTTGACTTGAAAATAATACAAATAAAATAATAATAACTTATTATCATTGAAATACAAAAATGCTTAAAATTAAATAAGAAGAACAAGATGCTTGAAACGAATGAAAAATAAAATCAAGAAAAAACTAACCTGATTTGACTTTAATTAATATCTGTTACTTGATTAATATCTTGAATTTACAACTCATGTTAATATTTCCATGTTTTAAGGTCGAAATAACGAAACATTGATTCATTTCTGTTTTCTTGTCAACTTATTTATATACTGTAAAATAAATCAAATCATTGAAATGTTCTTGAATATATCAATTCATTTAAATGATTTTTTTTTGTTTTAACCCTTATCCGCACTTGATAGTGCATAGGGCACTGCATCGTAGCAACCCAGTGTTATCTTGATCGTTAATTGCATGAAGGCATGGTGATCAGCCCTGCGCTTTTTGTACCAGTCTAGGATGATATTAAATAAATATGAGAGCGAAAATCACCCATATTAATTTTGACCCTGCTGGGAATCTAACCCGAGACCTCCAGCATGGTAGTCAAACGCACTGTCCACTACACTACGAGGGTGGAAAATTAAATACTCTAGAATAAATCAATCAATTTATACATTCTTTGAAAAATCAAGTAATTGGTATAATCTAGAATTAATCATCTCATTTACATTTTTAAAAATATTACAAGTTATTTCAATACTTTATAGTTTACTTTTAGACCTGAAGATGAAACTAGTCGTCATAAAATAAACTCATGTGGTAAAAAAAACCAATTGTTTTCTTAAACAATATCTATGATAAATCAACTTATTCAATGCAAATTCAAATAATAAATACTCGATAAAACAATTATTCACATCAGAACTAGTGAAGTGAGCTTTCCTTGTATTTTTTCTGGGTAATTATTCTGAGAGTAAATAATTACCAGGATAAAAAGCGATGTAAAAATATTTCGACTCCTAAATCCAACCGTTAAAATTCCAAATTGTATTAAAAAAATAAACCTGCCTCATTTCCATTTTATTACAACAGCATACAAAGTTTCATGCTGCAATTTATCAAATAAATATGACACAAAAAGAATTTTTAAAACCTTACAATGTGCCCCATAAAAAAATCGGCTTCCGTCTCCAAGTCGTAAAAATATTAAAATGCATAAAAAAGCTTTTCACCCCGTAAACCTGACATCTCCTCGATCTAGCATTCCAGATAGATATATAATGCAGGAGTACAAATTGCACCACCCACTTTTTACTCACAAACCCTTAAATAAGCGGTGGGATGATCGGCCAGGGTGGAAACGCAAATAGATTTGAAATCGCTCCTCTGGTCTCACTGTCGGGGGAGGAATTGAAACAGGGGTGGTATTAGATCAGAGAGATATTGGGAATTTAACTTCTGGCTATTTAAGGGACTGTTTCACTTTCCCTGGCTCAAATCAAATAACTTTTTAATCAGCCCTCGAACGAATTCGCAAGCGCTTTACATTATTTTTCTAAAATATATTATTTTTCTAATATTTTTACTGGTGTTTTTGCATTCTCTAGATAACGAATAAATAATTTTAAAGTTGGAATTTTTTAATGTTCATCATACAGATTTTTTTTTATAATATACAATAGGTACTAATTTTTTTTTTTTTACAATTTTCGAGTTGTTTTTTTTTTAATTACACAATACACTATGCTGCTTAGTATTGATTATAAAATTTTTCTATACATACATATTTATTAACATTAAATCACTCAAGGTTTAAAGCAAAAATAGTTACATAAAAATATCCCTTAAAAGATATTCAAAAAATTCAATGAAACTTTGTGTCAAATTGCTATATAATATTTAAATCTCATTTAAAAAATTTAAAAAAAAAATCAAACACTTATATAATACTACTTATTGAGTTTTATCTCATTACATATGACTAGTTTCGAAAACTACAAATGTTTTCATCAACAGGTGACTACAAAAACTAACGAGCAAAAAAATATTCGGGTGTATGTAGTGATGAGTGGGGTAAAAACTAGAGGGGAAGAGGTTAAGGGCGCGGGAATTTTTTTGTTGGGAACATAGACAAAAATGGTGATGTATTTTAGAAAAGCATATTATGTATTAATGTTTTATTAGAATAAAAATTATTGTATTTTTAAATTTTCTAAACTGTTCATGAAATATGTTGTCATATATTCATGAAATAATGTTGTTATAGTCAGCACGCTCGGCTACTGTTCTGAAGGTCCCGGTTTCGATTCCCAGGGGGGGGGGGGGTCAAATAAATAAAAGTGATTTTTTCACTCTAATATTTATTCAATATTATCTTGGACTATGTAGTACCTGAAGTGGAAGGCCTTTTCTTCATGTGTATCAAGATAACACTGCGTTTATATCATGCAGTGCCCTATGCACCGTTGGGTGCAGATGATAGTTTGATGATGATGATGATGATGGGGATACCACTGGGTCAGGATTCAGGATAGTGATCATAATAAAAAAGTACCAAATCAGAACGTTTTATCTTTGATATTGTACCATAATTTCATCAATTTGGATATTTTAACATCAGATTTGCCTATTTGAGAATGATTTTTGTTAATTTTAAATGGATGCGACCCGAAATGACACACTTTTAATTAACCGCCAGTATATTTTCCCGCCACCGTCGCGGCTAGATAAATCATCCGACCCTGTTACTTGCACCCCACCGCAGGGGTGGATTCTCAAGTGGCGAGAATTAATTATTCCGTGGAAATACCTATTGTAAAATCGTTATTTTCATAGTCAAACACTCGTCGAGCTAAGTGAATGGGGAGTCTGCATCGCTTTACCTCTAGGGTGACATCTAAGAGCGAATATTGCATTTTAATAGGGAATTAGATCGTATTAGAACTGCAGTTAAATCTTCAACAGAAATTACATATCGCTCACTACTTTCAAGAACGTCATAAATCAAAAAACTTGATTTTTCAGGAGAACATTTTTAATGTTTAAAAATATAACACAATGTATTAAAAATAAATATCAAGCCACTTATTGAACTTTTTACTGTGCAACAGGTCTTTTTAGCTAAAACCTGAAGGTTTTTTCTCCATTTGGAAAATGTTTAGTATATTTAAAAAAAAATTAAACAATACCTTTTCTTCAAAATGCAACAACTACATTTTCTGCCTTGTAGCGGGTAAATATTAAGTTAAAAATATGCCTCTTTTGCTGGGATATAGTAGTACATTTTTGGGCATTCCGAAAACATGCGCAACTGAAAATTGTCAATTTTTGATTTATGACGTTCTTGAAAGGAGTGAGTGATATGGCAAAACTTAATTTAATTTAAATCGTTCTTGATAATCATTTCAATAACATTATTTATTCTACTGAATTAATAAAATGGTATTTTTAAGTAATCTTGATCGATTTTCATGCATTAAATTAAATTCAAAACAAATTATCAGCATTATTTAATTTTATATATTGAAGTGAAGAAAAAGTACTTATTTAATAAACGTTGTTTTAAATATTAAAATTGCTGTATATTGTAAAGCATTTTGTCCGCCTCCGTAGTGTAATGGTCAGCACGCTCGGCTACCGTTCTGGAGGTCCCGGGTTCGATTCCCAGAGGGGGGTCAAATAAATATAAGTGATTTTTTCACTGTAATATTTTTTCAATATTACCCTGGACTGGTACCTGAAACGGAAGGCTGATCACCTTTCCTTCATGTGTAAACGATCAAGATAACACTGCGTTTATATGAAGCAGTGCCCTATGCACCATTGGGGTGCGGATAAGGGTTTTATTATTATTATTATATTGTAAAGCACCCTTGAAGCGATTTGTAATGAAAACGGCAATATATAAATTATCCAATAAACAAATACATACTGGGATACTGACCCATCATAGGCTGGTTTAAGTGTTCACTTTATAGGTGTGTAACATTCACAAATAATATGGTTGTCAATCACAGCTAGAACTTAGTGTGTAAATTCGTAATAACAGTATCTATTTATGCTAAATTCAATAGGAAAATCTATTTGTTTATAGAAATAACAAATATACACATGTTAATAAAGCAAAACTGTTTTTTATGTGTGCGTAGAATACAGTTGTGTGTGATTTAGGCGACGGATCATGAATCCCGTTTTAATAATTTTCTATCCATAGAATAAACACCTAATACCTGTTGGGAACTGTACAAAATTCTCAATATTTTTACTGTAGCATGTTATTGACAAAGGACACCCTAGGGGTTTGGAAGGTTTGATAATCCCAGACCCTGACCGAAGACAGAAAAAATACATTTTGTAAAAAGATCTTCCCTATCCCAGAAACCTTATACTGTAAAGACATGCGGAAAGTTTAAGAAAAGCGATACATGAAAATAATATAACATAAATTATATAATTCAAATTTTTTTATAGAATAATAATAAATAATAATAATTTTGGATAACTTATAAAGCGGCATTAATAATTACTTTATTCGTTATAAAATATAACTCTTTGGTTCTTACACTTAACACTTCATTTAAAGATAGGCTAAATAATCAGCGGTCAAAAGATCTACAAGGTATCTTTTCTTTTTCTAACCCTTATTCATACCGAATGGTGTATAGAGAACTCCATCGATCGACGCAGTGTTAAATATATAAAGGGAAGGTGATAAGTCCCGTTGAAACAGCTACCAACCAGTCTAGGTAGATATTAAATATAAGGGTGAAAATTTTATATTTATTTTGATCTCCTTGGGAATTAAACCGGGGATCTCCAACATGGTAGACGAGCGCGCAAATATTAATTTTAACACAAATAATTTTTACAATTAATTCAAATGACAATTGACTCAAAAATCGATATGGATATGGTATTCTGAAATATAGCTTTTGTGTAATTCAATTAAGATATATTCAATTGAATATATGTATATTCGTGACTGAAAATTAGTTTTCATTGCTTGAAAATAAAACAATGAAATTAATGATATCACGAATTTAATCAGAAAAATATTTACGAGTAAACGTAATCCGAATTATTTCGTAAATGATTAAATATTAGTCTGACATTTGAATTAAGTTATAGTATAATTAAGACGTAATACCGTGAAAAACATTCTGCCCTATTTACGTAAATGGTTTTGTTTTAGAATTCATGGCTTTGTAAACCGTTTGGGACCGAGCGATTCTTTATAAAGATATCGATCAACGCAATTTACTTTGGTATTTGTAGTCGTTCAGGAAAGTTTCATTTAGATTTTAGACTGTAAATTATTGTGGCTCAAACTTGTTCCCTTAATAAATCTGCTCGCGTACTGTAAGATTCTTTATCGAATGAAGACAATAAGTCCAAGATAATAAGTTTTCTAAGTCTTTTTCATAATAGTATAAATTCCTTCCAACCAACGTTTTCAGATTCAATTATATACTATTTAAATTTACATACATACCCATTTCTAACATAAAATTATATCAAATCATACCTAAAACTTTTACCATAACTAACATGTCATTATTAACATAAAACAATACATAAACTCATTCAAATTAAATTCATTTTGTCATAAAAAAAATAAATAAAAGCATTGTTTTTAACCCCTGCCTTGTTGTGTTTATAACATAGAATTTTGTCAAGTCACACACTAGTCTGATAAATAAAATTCACGTGGAAAAAACTACATATCTGTTATTTTATTGTTTACAATTCCGTTCTTCTTAACACGATGGTCTTTTCTTTTTGTTGAGATAAGAAGCTGATTTTGCTAGTATCGCGTCGAGATCGATGCATGCAGGATCATTATCGTTAGTGTTTGATCGGCGATAATGCAAAGTGCTTCGAAACACGTATCACAATAAATTTTAAGACAAAGTGGTATTTTTTTAAAAATTAAAATTGATAAATATCTCCAAAACGTGGATGCCGAATAAATGAATGTTTTTTTATTACACTTAATTGTCATTTATACTTATGGGAGAAATAATGGTATTTACTAGGTTAAACTTAAATGGAAAAATTAGAAAGATTCATCACAAAATGACTTCCGAATCAATAAATGAAAATCAAAGAAATTCTGTCAAATTGACTGACAGTAAAAAAAATATTTAGGGTAGTCTGTATTTAAAAAAAAATATGTTTTTATATATATTTATTAAAAATAATCTTATAAAACAACAATCATATAGTTATTTTTACTATTATTTTATTTGATCAGTGACAGGTTTTTGACGTTACCGTCATCATCAGACTGGTGACCATCACCAGATGACGTCGGTAACGAAAACCGGTCATTAGTTAACTAAAATAAAAGTGGAAAAAAACCATAAAGTTATTGTTTTATTATTTAAAATGCAGTTCCACCAAGAAAAAAATATTGTTTTTCAATACAATATTAACTTATCACACAAAACTTTTATCTTATATTTATTTAAGTTTGATAATATTACAAGACAAACTTTTGATACCTGAAATAAGTATGTATTTATAACAACATTTTGAGTGTGTCCAAATACTAAGTATTTTTTCAATTTTATTTTTTGACGAATATGGAAGTCTGGGCATATACGGGGCTGACGACCGTCATAGGCTGGTGTAAGTGATTTTCATCTCACCAATAGATGTCTCTAGTGAAGTTCTAGTGATTCATGAACACTGTTTCAAAATGGGTTCATATATATAGAACTTCCAAGAATTTGAGTAGTGTGTTTGTCAATAATGGGTACAATTGGTGAATGTTACACGTGTGTAAAGTGATCACTTAAACCAGCGTATGACGGTCGTCAGCCCCGTAAATGCCCAGACTTCCATCTTCTTCTTGATCTTTGATGATGTGTCAAAAAAAATATACTACTACTACTACTACTACTACTATCATGCCGTTTCCCCGCAGGGGTAGGCAGAGAGGATGGAACGCCACACTCTTCTGTCCTGACATACACTCCTCGCCTCCTTCACATGTATACATCTAGTCATACATACCCTCCGATTACGCAGACTTTTGACACCGCCAGATTTTAGGTTCTGATTGATCTGATCGTGCTAAGTTTTTTTCTGTCGTCCACGTTCTGCTTTCCCTCTCACATTCGCCACATATATTTTCTTAGTCATTTTCTCGCTATCCATTCGCTCCACATGTCCATACCACCGCAAAGAACTCTTCCTAATTTTTCTTATATCTTCGTTTTTTATTCTGTAATACAATGATTTTCCACACATTCGTCTGAGGGAGCGCATTTCAACAGCGTTCACTCTGCTTTCATCCTTCCTTTGCCAGTTCCATGTTTCGCTTCCATACATTAGTATCGGTACTAGCACGCCGTTGTGAACCGCTAGCTTGGTTTCCTTGGACATATTCTTATTGTTTATAATAAAATATATATGTATTTATAAAACTCATCGCTAAATATTGCGCTCCTATTTTCTACCCAACAGATTTGTAATTATTATACGAATAGCACAATAATTCAGTTGCATTTTTTGTATAACTATACCTACAAAACCTGCATAGGCGCAACGTAAGTGCTTTTCTCAGTTTATCTTCTCCCTAAGGGAAGATTCTGTCCGGGAGTCCCTTAACAACATCCCCCCGTTACCCATTCCATCGTCACTCCCCCCTTACCTGTCACACTGCACTGAACTCCTGGTACAGACTGAGCGCTTAGAACCATCTTAGGTGAATATAATCGAATAGAAAATAAATTTAATAAAATACTTTCCTGAAAAATAGACCGCTTCAAAAGAAAATATTACACAAGACTTGATAAGTTCTGTAGGAAAGATGTTTTTTTTGTGGAACAAAGTTATATTTCATATTGTCATTATTATTAAATATTTAAAGCATTTACTCTGCGGTACGTTATTTTTACTTATTGTTATATTTTTTTTACAAAATGATATTTGACAGATGTTTTTTTTTTCTTTATTTTAAATTCTTTTGCATTACATAACATAAATTCAAATACATAAAAATATTAATATAACATAAAAATGAATACAAAAAAAGATCCCACAAAGGCATGGCCTGTGTGTGGGTATACAATATAATTCAGTAATAGTAAAGGGTGTATAGGTTTTATAAGTGGAACTAGAATAATAGTGTTTAAATGTTCGAATGATGAAATAATGCAAGGCTGAGATAAGCACTATCGATAAAATTAAGAAAGATGTGTTGAGATGGTTTGGACATGTGGAACGTATGAGTGAGGAAAGAACGGTTAAACAAATTTATCAGGCGAATGTAGTTAGAAGAAGAATCAGAAGAAGACCGAGAAAAACTTGGCACAATCAGGTATGTCAAATACTTGAAAGCGGCTGGGTCAGGAGTCGTAATAATCGTCGGGGATGTATGAGGAGATGCATGAATGTAGACGAGGCGAAGAATGTTTGCAAATACAGAGTGGTGTGGCGTTCGATTCTCTCTGCCTACCCCTGCGGAGAAGCGGCGTGACGGCTAGTTGTTTTTTTTTACAAAAATGTAAGTTATATTTTTCATTGTTAAAAACACGTTTTTCAACTTCGTATTGTACGGAATTTTGCTGAGAATAGAAGTTTTGTTCTAAAATTCCGGTTCCATAATGAAATTTTAACTTATTAAAGGTCTATTTTAGATGACTTTTATTTGTTGGTTATTAAAGTAAATAAACTCGTATTATTAAAAAAAAAACATGATCTTATAATAAACGAAAAAAGCGAGGAAAGAAATACATATACTAAAAAATATATAAAATAGGTTTTTAGTATTATGGTAAAATGATGTCTATAGATTCTTTTATACTTAAACTTTTTATTTGACCTGTGGCGGGGTTTCATCGTTACCGACATCACGATGCTTAAATTATAAAAATAAAATTAGTTTTGCCAGAATAATTTTGTTAAATATGGTTTCCAACCCCTGTTTTGTTCTGAACACATAGAATAGTGTGATGATGTTAATAACAACGAAACCCCGTCATTAGTATATTTAAAAATAAAGTGGAACAAGCCTTGTAATTGTTTTATTATATATGCAAAAATGTGAATGATGAAAAAAATAATAATGGTACAGACATATCGCTCACTCCTTTCAAGAACGTCATAAATCAAAAATCGTCAATTTTCAGTTGTGTATGTTTTCGGAATGCCCAAAAAATGTACTGTATCCCGGCAAAAGAGGCATATTTTTAACTTAATATTTACCCGCTACAGGACATAAAATGTTGTTTTTGCATTTTGAAGAAAAGGTATTGTTTAATTATTTTTTTTAATAAAGTAAATATTTTTGAAATGGAAAAAAAAAACCTTCAGGTTTTACAAAGATATGTTGCACAGTAAAAAGTTTGATAAGTGGCTTGATATTTATTTTTAATACATTGTATTATATTTTTAAACTTTAAAAACGTTCTCCTGAAAAATCTAGTTTTTTTATTTATGACGTTCTTGAAAGGAGTGAGCGATATTTGTATTTAGTTTGTAGTATTAAGCTATCAAATGTTTAATGTAAGAAAGAGTTCACGGCAAACTACTTGTTAAAAAAATTATTCGAATTTTAATACAAGGGATCATATTTCCCATATATTCGTGCTTTAAAAGCAGTGATAATCGCTCAGACCATACACAATCAGTACATCAAAAACTGTTTTTTATTTTTTTTTCTTAAACCCTTATCCGCACCCCAATGGTGCATAGGGCACTGCTTCATAGAAACGCAGTGTTATCTTGATCGTTTACACATGAAAGAAAGGTGATCAGCCCTCCGCTTCAGGTACCAGTCCAGGGTAACATTGAATAAATATTACAGTGAAAAAATCACTTATATTTATTTGACCCCCCTGGGAATCGAACCCGGGACCTCCAGAACGGTAGCCGTGCGTGCTGACCATTACACTACGGAGGCGGACAATTTTTTTTTTATTTACATACATATAACTTGCTGCCGTGTTTGCATTCTGCCAGTTACACGCTAAGAAAAAAAGAGGGGTCTGAATAATTTTACGTTGCAAAGTGCATTAAAGTTCTCGAACACTCACCACCTGGGCTATATTTCCACAAGAATGGGCTTGCATTTTGATACTGGTGAGAACGAAAAAGTTAAATTTAGTCAAGATGACTCCTGATATTGATAATTTAAGAAGTTTTTGAACATTCGAAGTTTTGGAACTAAGTACTTCAACCACCTTCCTACAGACTTAAAAAAAATTGAAGATTTTAAAATGCTAAAAAATAAATTAAATGAATTTCATGTATGTTATCTAAGAAAGAAAAAAAAGTGTAAGTGTTCCAAGCACAAGAGCTCAGTCTCTTTTTTGAAGAGAACTTCGTTTTTAATTTTAAGATTGTAAATAATGGTTTGAAACTGAAATTATTAAAAAAAAAAACATTTGTAACCATATTAAATATTTAAAAAATTATGAAAAACGTATAAACTCGTTTGAGTGTATGGTATATGGTATAAACCTGAATGTAACAATAATTAAAGAAAACACTTTGTTTTTTACCACTTGAATAATATATTGAATAATATACTTATAATATATTGTTTCAAAATTCTTCGCCATTGCTTTCAATTTTTCCTTTGTTTTCAAACTCCGTTCCTTGACTAACCCCTTCCCCTTACTTTCCCCTCTCCTTATTTATAGAAAAATTTTATATTTTATATTTTAGTTATTATACAGACCTGAATGATGGAAGTTTAACTTCTGAAACATGTAGTCTATAATAAAACTCAAGTGGTAAAAAACAAAGTGTTTTCTTTAATTATTGTAACATGTCTTACCACAAAGTTAATGCCGAAACAATAAATAAAACCTGAATGTACAAACAAAAGTACGAATTATTCACTGCTGATGTCAATTATTTAATTTATTTTTTACTCATACTTGTTACTTATATTTCCTTAAATAAATTTTCAACACATGACATTTGTGTCGGTAAAATTGTAAATATTATCAGAAACACATTTCAGTTCGATATATCACTACATAAAACCTAATAAAACAAAAACAATTTTAATCCTTATCGTATGATGTGATAATAAGTCAATTTTAAATATTTAATTACACATTGTATGTAGTTCTATTTTGAATGCATTCAATAAAAATAGGGAGGAATACAACGTTTTACAAGTAGAGTATTGCATTCAGAACTTAAATATAAACAAATATGTCTATATCCGA
This sequence comes from Brachycentrus maculatus, assembly GCF_059751285.1. NCBI lineage: Eukaryota > Metazoa > Arthropoda > Insecta > Trichoptera > Brachycentridae > Brachycentrus > Brachycentrus maculatus. Next base: position 895,905 of record NW_028281093.1, read on the forward strand.
AGGAAGATTAAAAAAAAAAGAAAATACAAAGTTGAAGCGAACAGAGTAACGAGAGGAGACAGGAATTGATGGGGATAGAAGTTTTACTCACAATACAGTTACTAAACAGAATAAAAGAAATCCCTCGGTGTATTGGAAGAGACAATATTTTCACTAAGTTGTACCAGACATAAAACTATATTTGGAAAAAGAGTCTTCAATAACTCTCTTTACCTATCTTTTTTTTGACATCTCAACACAGATGAAGAAGAATATGGAAGTCTGGGCATTTACGGGGATTACGACCATCATAGCCTGGTTTAAGTGTTCACTTTACAAGCGTGTAACATTCACCAATTCAGTTTTCTTCGTTTGTTGACGTGGTTGCAACTCCAGGACGCTCATCATCATTAACATCTTCTCGGCCTTCTGTAAAGCGCTTGTACCACTTAAAAACACTTTTTTTAGACAAAGTAGACTCACCGAATGCCAAAGTCAACATTTAAAATGGGTTGGAGCACCCAGTTTAATTTTTAACGCAAAATTTAAAACATATTCTTTGATCCATTTTTATCAAAATGAAAAAATCGAATAATATACAAAAACCTGACTAACCTTTCCAGTTGTTAAAAACAAACCACTTATGTAAAATGGCTGATAATGCTAACATATGATAAACATATCGCCCGTTCCTTTCAAGAACGTCATAAATCAAAAAACTTGATTTTTCAGGAGGACGTTTTTAAAGTTTAAAAATATAATACAATGTATTAAAAATAAATATCAAGCTACTTATTGATCTTTTTACTGTGCATCAGATCTTTTTAGGTAAAACCTAAAGGTTTTTTCTCCATTTGAAAAATATTTATTATTTTTAAAAAAATAATTAAACAATACATTTTCTTCAAAATTCAAAAACAACACTTTATGCCCTGTAGCGGGTAAAAGTTAAGTAAAAAATATGCCACTTTTGGTGGGATATAGTACATTTTCTGGGCATTCCGAAAACATGCACAGCTGAAAATTGACGATTTTTGATTTATGACGTTCTTGAAAGGAGTGAGCGATATGTGTACCAACATAAGAAAACAAAAAATCTATAATCGAATGTACACAGCCCGCGGAAATTCAAAATTCACCTTTACTTTTGAACAGGCCTCGTAATATATCAATATACTCATACGAAGACTCCTAGAAACTCGTAATTAATATTTATTTTGAGTGTGACCAAATACTTGTTCACGAATCTGAATTATCTCCAATTAGGAGTTATTTTCATATTATTTTTTGAGATCTCAATATAGAAATAAATGATTAGAATATAAGAATATGGTCGTAAGCCCCGTAAATGCCCAGACTTCCATATTATTCTTCCTCTCTTGAGATATCAAAAAAATATTTAAAAAAATATTAAGTATACACATGCTTCATTAAAAGTATCTTACTTCTAAATGCTGGCAATTATATTTTGATTTTATTATATTCAAAATACTAGATATTTAAAAATGTACACGATATATCTAGTTGATTCATTCAAAGACTAGGTGTAGATAAATTCTTCTTCCAACTAAGTATAGTTAAACCAGAAAAAAGGAATGGCAAAGCAAACAATCTCAGGATATATTTCTCAGTTGATTAGATCGGACATGCTCAATGGTGCAGTCAAGGAATGGAGGAATGTTTTCCCGAGGGAGTGTGGGGGATACTGTCTGGACCTGAACGATAAATATTTTCCACCCTTAAGTACGCCATCCTGGATTATTTGCCACTTTAATTTCTGCTTTCGGGTATTTTTTTTTAATGTGAAGTTAATGGTTTAAGTGAGTGCAAAGTGGAAAGTACTTAAATATTAAATGAATCAGTGAAGAGAAAAATGAGGTTTTCATTGAAATTGAAGAACGACGCTTTTTTTAGTTATTTCCAGCACTTCATATATTATATTCAGAAGAAAAAAAAGAAAAAACATCTGAATATAAGTTGCTATATTGTATCATTAACATCGTGTTTTTTTTTTATTTATTGAATAACATTCAAAAATCATGTTGAAAATCACTGTGTATCTTATTATAATCAAATTATAAAGTATACCGTTTTTCTGATTTTTACTAAGGAAGTATTGAGTATTTCGGTTAAGCGGTAAGGAGTAAGAAGCGGTTTACTTCGAAACCGGTCGCGATTAAAATTAAGTTATAAAATAGGTTAAAGATATGAAATAAAAGTTATTTTGTATGTTATACTGAATTTTTAACAATGAACCCAGTATTTAGACTTCAGTGTACGTGGTTAAATATTTTATGTATTTTTCAACGTGTGTATTTAAACAAATAAATTTTAATGCTTTTGGCCATTTTGACGTTTCTGTATTTAGTAAAAAAAACATGCTAATTATTAATTTTAAAAAAATAATGCCAGGTATACAGGACACTCATTCCCCGGTTTTTTTATTCCAAAAAAACTCTAATTATGACATTTTTATCATTTCTCTATTTTATATATATATTCTTACATACCATCCCAAATGATAAGTGCAACATTTAACATATTAATTGAAAATTTAATGCCCAAATAATTCTAAAATTTATACGAATTTTACTGATTTTTGTGGGCGAATGTTTTTCTTTGTACAGTAAATCTACAATATATTAATTGTTTCTTTTTATATTTCACATTCCCTAATAATTCATATGATTTAATATATGTATATTATTGCGCTTAATCGTTTGCATTAGTGATTTAAACATAATACTTTACTACCTTGTGTCATATACTAAGCTATATGAATTAAATTAAATATTTCAAATTCCGTAAAATAAAATATTCGACTTCCGCTACTACTTGATATGTGTGTATAATCACGCACTTTTTCAACTCCAATACTGAAAGCAATGAAAGCTATGTATGTATTTCCCCAACTGCTTTAGAAATATGTGAAATAAATTTACTGACCCAAACTTAAAATACGAAATTAATTAATTATTCGTTAGAATTTAGGGGTAGGGGTGGTTGTGGTGTTCAAGTCACGGTACACGCTGCATAGTTGAAACTAGGTAGGGGTAATTGCGGTTTCACAATGGAATTTCTAGTAGATGAGAAATTCGTTTTAACTAAATAAAAATAACATTATCAAGTAAAAATAAAAAGAGTCAGAATTTTATTTTTAATAATTTAATATGGTTACAAATGTTTTAATTCATTTTCTAAACATTTCTACTTTTACATTTTTAATATTAATAAACGTAGTTCTCTCCAATAAACAGACTAAGCTCTTGTGCTTGGAGAGAGACTTACACAATTTATTTATTGTTTATATTTGTTGGTAATATATTTTTTGTTATTGTTTTTATTTCTTGGATTAACATGTGCATATTTCATTTAATTTATTTTTTTAAATTTTAATATCTTCAATATTTTTAAAATATCTGTAGGAAGGTTATTGCAGTACTTGGTTCACAACTATTGAAAGTTCTGTTGGAATCGTTTGGTATTGCAATTAATTTTTAACCACGGATCTTCCCTTTTTTGTAATTGATGAACATTTTGACTGCAAGAAAGCAATAATTGTAATTGAATTTACGTTGTTAAAAAGATAATGGGGTATAAATATAAGTGTTTCTTTAGGGTGAAGGGTTAATTCGGAATTTATAGAGTACATTGATAAGACTTAACTAGCTGGTGCAAGAAAAACTAAGCAGCTTTGAACTAAGCTACTGTAAAGGAAAGGGATGATAGTCTTGGGGGTTATCTAAGGGGTGGATTTGATAAGAGTTAAGGCTGTTTCCAGGATCTTGTAATTGTCACCATAGGATGAGATGGGATGAGGTTTGACCCGGTTGTTTGATGGTTGGTGATAGGATTAAAGGGTGCCAACATTCTGGTCCAGTTTAACATTAGATCCTCACATCTAAAAGGGGTAGAGAACCTTTGTGTGTAATTTACAATTTAATTGAGAAACATTGTTATTACACATAGTTGAATTGTGTTTTTAGGGAAAGATTAACATTTCTTGAATGTTTTTTGCTGATACTTTGTGGTACATTTTATGAACTTTATAAAATTAAACAACTTTGTTTTAACCACTTTTTTATTATAAGTTCACTTCAACCTACCGGTTTTGACAAGAACCTTATCATCATGAGGGTTTATTAAATTCTAAAACATTAAAATACTCAAAATTAATTAGCATACTATTTTTGTATCATTCAGAATTAATTTAGTTTATAACTAACTAAATAACTAAAACTCAACTAAATCTCACCACTTTTCTGCAGGGTGTGGCAGAGAGAATAGAATGCTACACTCATCTTTCATTGAAAACTTATCATCTTCCATATTCACGCATCTCCTCATACATACCCGCCAATTATTCCAACTCATGACCTGACTGCGTCTATTTTAGAAGTATTTGAAATACACAACCATGACAAGTTTTTCTTTAAGACTATTTAAGTTATGCAATATCAAAAAAATGTTCTGAATTATTAATTGCCCGGCTCCGTTGTGTAAATTTTATGTATTTATTTACTATGCTGGAGGTCCCAAATTCGATTCACAAGGGGGTAAAAAAAAAACACAAGTGTTTTCTCTTCTAATATATACTTAATATCACCCTAGATTAGTACCTGAAGCGTAAAACTGATCATCCTGCCTGTGTATTATTTTGACGATCAATCTAACATTTATCAGCATGATAAAGTGGCCTTAACGTAATGTACTTGTTTTTTTTTTTCCTACTAATTGACAATTTATAAAAACTTATAAGAAATATTCGTAAAAATGTCCATTCGATTAAATGTCCGATTGGCCAAATGTCAAGAGTACCCGAGTCTGTCAAGTGTCTGGAAGCTCAACTGCTAACTGCTATAATTTGGTACAGGCATATAAATAATTATTTTTAATTTATGTTTTACTTAGTAAACACCACTATTTCTTAAAATCTACTGTGACACGTGTTTCGATGCATTCCGCATCATTTTCAAACACCGTAATATAAATAATATAAATAATTAATTAATGTATGCAAATTGTCCACACACGTATGGAATATATTAAAGTTTATATTACATATATGTATATGTTTGAATTTATATACGCGTCGTTTAGCATTCAGTACATGATTTTTTTGTGTCCTCAAGTGAAGGGTCAGAAGATATGAGTACATATCCGTATCCCCTCATAAACCAGGATTTAAGGATATCCTATACGTACAAAATATGTCACGATATATATGGAAATGTAAGGACCTTTATCAAATATTTTATATCCCTCCGATGAAATATGTAGCCTTTGTGCAATGGAATCATGTTATTCATGCATTTTATCTTTTATGTACAAGGCTGTTACTCTTCGCACGCATTTGTCCTTCGTTTTGGGGGATATTTTGTTACCTTAAATTCACCCTTAGGATATAGTTTTATTAGAAAAATATAAATTTGAATATCTAAAATTTGGATCAATTTATAAACCAAAAGTTCTTGAATAACTAGAACTTTACTAGAAATATCTATTAGTGAGATGAAAAAAAAGCTTTTTATTGAGCAGAAACTCTTTTATTAGTGTGTGAGGTCCGAATCTTGGATTATAATCACACACATGAGAAACTCCAGAAAATAACATTTTAATTTTTATTATTTGAGCTTATAATTTGACCAGATAATATTGTAGAATATATAAAGCATTAATTTTAAAAAAATAATGTAACTTGGTTCCATTCTTCAAGGTCTAATAAAATATCTTCCTATTCTTCAAACCCTTATCCACACCCTCACGTTGCATAGTGTAGTGCATCATATGAACGCAGTGTATTCTTGATCGTTAACACATGAAGGAAAGGTGATCAGCCCTCAGCTTCAGGTACTAGTCCAGGGTAATATTGAATAAACATTAGAGTGAAAAAATCACTTATATTTATTTGAATCCCCGCTGGGAATCGAACCCGGGACCTCCAGAACATTAACCAAGCGTGCTACACTACGGAGGTGGACTTAGAACAAAATATAAGATCCGAAAATATTTTTTATATTAAATATATAACAATTAGGGAAGAATAGGGTTACCATTTCTTGATAATAAAAAATCACCTTGTCACAATATTGATCAATGTACCACCGCATTAATGAAATCCAGTGCTCAATGCACACAAACAATAGGAATGTCGAAGATAAATTAAGAGAATAATCGAAGATAGGAAAAATGTAGATGTAGATTTACATTTTTGTTCGAGTAAAACTAACGTTACCTTATATTAAATAACAAGCACGTAATGTGGTAATACTCGTATGTTAAGTCAGATGCGATTTGCATAACAGTGTTGATCTCAGATCCTGTTTCGTAGATTCGCTCGTACGATTTCAATTAATATCGCATTAACTAGTAAATTTTCTTGAGCAAACGAAACTCTACGTATTAGTTGGGAACAAGATGGGTAACTTTGTACCATCAAGTATCATCTTATACGGCTTGAGATGTTCCATCCGTGTACTTTCTCACGCTACTACTGAAAGCTCTTACTGCGCTACAAGACACAGTTTGAGCTGAAGTGTCCCGTCAACTTGCCCCCAGACGACAGACAACTTAAAGCTCCTTAATCTTAAAGCACCGAACTTGCTATAGTCTGTAGTCAAAGTCAAACGTATGTATTCAAGGTACACTTCCAGTATGTATTTCACATACTAAGAAACGCCTGAAAACATGATTTTTAAATTTTCATGAAGCTTATAATTTGATCAATTATTTTATTCACAATATCAATGTGAAAAAATCGGCAAAGATCTTACATATATTTAAAATAAAGGTCCTGCTAAATGAAAGAAAAGCTTATTCAAATCAAAAATAGATGTTGCCGAGTACCAACACATGAAAGGATATGTGAATTACTCATAAACGAGAATTGATGGGTCGTAAATATATGGGTCATAAAGTCCTGTAAATATCAAGTCTTTCATATTCTTCTTCGTCTATGCTGAGATGTGAAAATGTTAAAAAAAAACTTCTAAGTGAAGAAACCCAGATTTGAGAACAAGGATTTGGACACACCCAGAACGTAAATAAATATTTTTAAATAATGTTACATACATACCAGTAAGTTAAATAATCAATCATCTATTATCTATGTATATTAACCTTTTTAGTGATATTTTTTACACAAAGTGAACGATGAATGATAAGTTAGCAAAATGTTAATTAAGGTGATGATTTACAATGTTTTGAATATGTCTTTAATATATTTTAAATATACTTACTATACCTTTTAATCACAAATAAAGTTAAAAATTGCTATTTTAAGTATGCTGAACTCGAAGAGGTTCATAGAAATCTCAAACTTAAGGCATTCAAAATAAAATTTTATATTAAATTGAATCAATATTTGACAATAAGCAAAACATTTAATATGTTTTGAATATTGAAAGCATTAACTTTGTGGATCATATTGATATATTATTTCGAGAAATAAAAATACTTTGTGTTCTGATCCACTCACATTTTTATTAACCAACTAGTTTCGGCAACAACCTGTTGCCCTCTTCAGGGTTACATTTATTACTAAATATATATGTAAAAAGAAACAGTGTACAAGTTGTTGGGTTTCAAAAGGGTAGGGTCCCCTACCTAGGGTACCCCTACCCTTTTGAAACCCAACAACTTGTACACTGTTTCTTTTTATATATATATTTAGTAATAAATGTAACCCTGAAGAGGGCAACCTGTTGTTGCCGAAACTAGTTGGTTAATAAAAATGTGAGTGGATCAGAACACAAAGTATTTTTATTTCTTGAAATAATATTTAATATGTTTTTAAATAAAAAAAAATTAATCATTGTTTCAACAAGTTTAAATACCACAGTGAAATTAAACAATTAAAATGGAATATTTAATAATTTTCACGGTATTTCGAATTGTGAAGTTTCCTTAATGAATGTAAATCTTTGAAAGTTTGCTGAAATGAATTTATCGCTTTGCTTTAAAGGTTACGCTGTTAGATAAGTCGAAACGGTGAATATAAAGGGGAAAATAATAATCTTGGAATTCTTTCATTTTGTTAACTGGAATGATAAACGAAGATGAAGTGGGTTCATTAGGGTTCTGACGAAGTATTTATTAACAGGGAATCTGTAACAAAGTTTGTTTCACGTAATTATTTACATTATGTAAACTGTACTTTGGACGGTAACGAAACGTTTTAATAAATGTCGAAGAAAGGCGTGGACTGAAAAGAGAAAAATTTCAAGAAAAAAAAAACAAATACCTTTATAATAATATTAAAGAAGTCTATGAGAGCATTAGACAATGGAGTTTTATATTTAAATTAAATTTTACTAAATACTATTGTGAAACGTGTTTGGAAGAATCAGGGAACATAAATTATTTCATTAAGGAACATGATTTTTTTTTAAATTTTACTTGGAAAATACTTTACTCTGAAAATCTATTATGACACGTGTTTCGACGCATTCCACATCACTTAAAAAATAATGTGAAATGCATACAAATACGTGTCTCAATATAGTTGAAGAAATAGTGGTATTTACCCCAGTAAAATTTAAAACATGAATTGTGTATAAGATATAAAAATTTTTTAGTTTCCTAATAATTTAGAAGGAATCCTAAAATGATACTAAAATTAATAAATCCAACATAATAAACCAATAAAAATTCAAAAAAATATAAATAAAATTCAACGTGTAATTAATAATTAATAACTAAGGCCTTCTCCCCATTGCATTGTCTATGGCCCCACTGATAAAACAATATGAAACAGCTTCTACCCTCTTCTCAGCCTTCAACATTCCAAAAGCTTCGTAAAAATTAGACGAAGCTACATACACTGTGTTTGATAATAATGCTAAATGCATCGAAACACGTGTCATAATAAATTTTAACAATTCGTAGTTTTTGCTTGGTTAAATTTAAATTAAAAATGGAGATACACCGTTTGTGTGTGATTTGAATATTGGAGCACAGACTTCTATTTGGTTAGTTAGCAAAATAAAACAAAACAATGTTTAATTGTATTCAATTAATCAGAGAGTTAAAGCCGAAATAATAATAATACGGCATTATTGTTACAATAAAACCGCTTCGATTCCCGTCTGCTGCGAATTTATTTCATGGCCGAGTAAATAGCGATTGGTTCCCCGCTTGTGCGGTGTGGCGGTCTGGCGACCAGAATGTATCGATAGGACCCGCACGGCTCTAGGAAATGCGGTACTTTCTGTATAAACGTTAATCAAACTTTTCGATAGGGTTGGGAAACCTCACGTTACTGCCGATAAAAGCGGCTTTCCTGCAATAATTAAGGAAAATGAAATAAAAACGATTCGTTGTGTTACTGTTATGGAATTTAAGCGCTCGCCATTTTATTTTTAGCAATGAAGACCTAATTTTTTGTTTTACTTGGAAAATAGCGTTTAAAATAACCGTATTGCATATCTTATATAAAAATAACTTCGTAAATAACGTTTAAAATCACTGTTTGGCTATTTTATTAACTTCATCTGTTTTAAATTTAACAGCTTCTTCGTGCAGATTAATTTAGACTAACATTAGTATTCAAATGAATTCATGTATTAATTTATTGCGTATTAAAAAAATAGTAAATGGAAACTTTGCTGGGCATGTACTTTCTAGCCTGTACTCGATACGGGCTATGCCCAGCAAAGTATGGTAATATAAAATTTGGTATATTGCATTCATTTATAACATTTTAAATTAACTATAAATTTATGGATGAAATCGGGTAAATAGAATGATCATTCCAATGCAGTCTGATGCGATTCAGTATCCTATGCACTGTTAGGTGCGCATTAGAGTGAGAAAACGAAGAATTTTAAAATTAATTCGTTTAATTAATTATTAAAATAAACTGATTCATTTTTACATCTCAACATATTTGAATATAAATGTGAAGGTTTGGGTATTTACAGGGATGAAGAGTAGTGTGGTTGGCAACCATGGGGAGAATGGTTAATGTTACACGTATATAAAGTGATTACTTAAACCAACCGATGACGGTTCGTAAATCCTGATAAATAAGCAGACTTCCCTATTCTTCTTCATCTGTGTTGAAATGTTATAATGTAAAAATAATTCTTTTAAGTGGAAAAACCATGATTTGGGAACCATCACGAAGCAGGGGTAGGCAGAGAGAATAGAACGCCATATCACCCTGTCTTACATTATTCACTCCAAAAAATCAGTCATGTTAACATTCTGACAATACAAATCGATAACACTGCTTCCATACGATGCAGTGCCCTATGCACCATTCGGTGCGGATAAGAGTTAGAAGAAAAGAAGACGAAGAATAGTACCAAATTCATGTAATTATATAAACGTTCATCTAATTTCTTAAATAACTCTCTAAACTCTCCTTGCTAGAATTTAGTATCTAATAGCTGCCCATTTCTCGTAAATTTCAATATCCCGAGTTCAGAAGGACCTTATCATTAATTGGAAACATTTTGGTGGAGTCAATTACAATTTAGGCCGTGTTCAGGGCGCAGGCTGCATTTAATTATCGTGAGTAGAGCCACCAAACTTCGATACCTGGTTATAATTTGATTATAAACGGAATTATACACTGACTGGCTTAAAATTCATGTTGAGGGAATAAACGCACACTATCTCAAAAATACGTGAACAAACACACTTAAAATATCTGCTATTTCAATACCGATTTTCTAAGAATACGCTGATAATAGTGGACAGTGAAACATTGATCGGGGAAAAAATACATTATTAAATTTAGTTTTTTTTTCACTTGGTAAATACTACAATATAAGTCTATATATAAACTACTTAAAATAACTACAAATAGTGGTATTAACCTAGTGAAATTCAAATAAAAAATGGGTAGATATTACCACAAGCCGACTGACTGCCTTAAATCAATTTATCGATTGATGAAATTAAAATTATAAATACCATAAAAAAATTCTTGTTTAAATTTAAATTACTATTTTTTTTATTTATTTATATTAAAAGGAAAATATTTGCCGTCTTAAAATTTATTATTAACATAAATATTTCAAATGTATACTATTTCCGTGGGTTATTTCTAGTAAACTTAATAATGACTGTCAAGAAGCACGCTGTATGCCATGACTAATGATTAGTATTGTGTGTGTTGTTGCTATAAAGTTCGACCGATACCGCTATCACAATGGTCAAAAAAGTGATACTAAATGGTGAAAAAACAAATATTTACGCTTTTATTAATGTAGATAAATAAACATGAGCATTTTTTTAATGCAACGATGTCTCAAAAAATCAAAGCAATCCGGTAAATTAAATAAAGAGATTTTTGACAAACGAACAATAACTTTTTTTTTTATTTGTGTAGATGGCACACTCGTTACAGTTTCCTCACAATTGTACAGTTGTTACGTGTACAATTCTTGAGAAAAATACGATTACTTTTTAAGTCAGCGTTTTCAGACGCGAAATTGATTGAAGTTCACTTTTTAAAGTGGTGTCTCAGCAAGAAGTAGAAAGAGAGGTCCCATTCCATTTTCATCGATTTTTACTTAAGCACAAAAGCATTACACGAAAAAATGGCGGAAGAGACACTTGATGGGACCTTGAACCAAAGAGTATTTAACAGAACATGGCAACACTTTCTACATTTAAAAAATATTTCTGAATGGACGCGGGAATCTTTCAATTGTTTTCTCTCGAACGAATTGAAAAGGCCGCCATAATTTACCGCCATTTGCGAAGAATTTCGATTTGAAATGCGGGAACGCGGGGGAGAACGTGAGCGAGTGAGAGGGTCGATCCGTTTCGGTGGGAAAAGTTTAATATCGAATGCTGACAGCCAGACGCTGTGCCGAACCAATGGGCCATTATTTAAATGTCTATTTTTAAAACACGGAACAATGATAATACCGCAACCTATTTTTGTTTTCCCGCTAAAGTTACAACCAAACATCCGGTTGTATGGCGTTTTTATACTCGAACAAATCTGAATGGCACAGGGAAAGTAATTTTTCCAAAAACCCTGTGAAGTTACTGAGGGAGCCTTTGGCTTATATGCCAGATTCTAAAGCCCATCAGCGCTTTTTTTGTCATTGTAATAAGTCACATTTTTACACTTTTATTGAACGTAATCACAAAACATATAAAAAAATATACAGTTTCATTAGAATTCTAAAAATAATTATGCCGATTCTCACCTCTGTTTAATTTTCGTTTCGCCAAGTGTGTATTTTGCTATCATTTTTGTCCGCATCCGTAGTGTAGTGCTTAGCGCGTTTAACAATCATTCTAAGCGTTTCTAATTCAAATCCCAGGGCTTCAAAATAAATACATGCAATATTTCCCTCTAATATGTATTTAATATCACCCTAGACTAATATCAGAAACGCAGGACTGATCACTTTGCCGTCATGTATAAAACGATAAAGAAAACACTCCGCTTATATAATGCAGTGTCTTTTTCACCATTGTGTTCGTATAAGGGTAAAATGGTTAATAAATTTTAACTTAAATGTTAAAAAATCATTTGTTTCTAGTACCTATCTATGGAATAATTGTATATATCTATGGTCCGTGAACTGTAAATTGTCTCTGGTGCTGTCAATTGATGTGCAGCTGTCAAATTCTTTATATTTCCTATGAAACATTTGTAACCATAATAACTGTGTTGGTAATATTAGGATCACTCTTATTTTACTATCGTTTTACTTCATACATCGAATATAAGATGGAAAAATATACAAGAAACGAAAAATTACACGATGTTCGGGAGTTACGCTTGTTTCAATGTCTTGTTTTTTAGTCTTAAAAATTAAGCGTTGAACACCATTCAAATACAATTTTATTTGCTCATTTAAACTGCAATGAATCGAAATTAATGTTTTTATTCTTCTCCTTGCTTATTATTATTTATGAACACCAGCCTGTATAAGATTGAAACATTGACGATTATAAAGGAAAAAAATGTTTTTCATATTATTTTTTTTGACATCTTATCAAAGATGAAGAAGAGTATGGAAGTCTGGGCATTTACGGGGCTGACGACCGTCATAGGCTGGTTTAAAAGATCACTTTATACACGTGTAACATTCACCAATTTTACCCATTATTGATCAAATTGATCAATACACTGAACGAAAAACCACACTGATCAAATTTCGAAACATTGTTCTTGAATTACTAGAACTTCACTAGAGACATCTATTGGTGAGATGAAATAATAAATATAGCACTTCCAAGAATTTGAATAGTGTGGTTGTCAATAATGGGTAGAATTGGTGAATGTTACGCGTCTGCAAAGTGATCACTTAAACCAGCGTATGACGGTCGTCAGCCTCGTTAATGCCCAGACTTCCTTATTCTTCTTCATCTTTGGTAAGATGTCAAAAAATAATATGAAAATTTAACTGCTATAATTGGAAATAATCCAGATTTGTGAACAAGTATTTGGACACATTCAAAATCTGTTTTTGCTTAGTTGAAAGAAGAAGAATATCAAGATAACAAAATAATTACATAGATACAATGTACCGTGTTCGCAGGTTACAAAGTTATACGGTTCTAACACACAATATAGCAGACTCCCAACACCCCTTTACTTTATCTTACAGTGTCCATCCCTTGCTTTGATTAACCCTAATGAGCTGAGGCCTTGCTCGTGTGGTTTTCTTAAACTATGTCCCATGGCTATCGTCTTAATTATGGTATATTGCAAGCGAGAGACGGAAGTTTCCGGAATTAGCCAGGATAGTTTGAGAATTTTCTTATTGTTGTCTCGAGTTTGTGCGTTAGCGTTAACTCAGAAATCGTTAATTCGTTTAGATAAGTCCGTTAATTAGTTATTTCAAAAAGTCTAACATCACGAAGATATGATAAAAGTATATTTATATAGGATAAACATCTAAAAAAATAACATTTTGAGTGTGTCCAAATACTTGTTCACAAAATTTGGATTATCTCCAATTACAGGAGTTATTTTCATATTATTTTTAACATCTCATCAAAAATGAAGAAGAATATGGAAGTCTGGGCATTTACGGGGCTGACGACCGTCATAGGCTGGTTTAAGTGATCACTTTACACACGTGTAACATTCACAAATTCTACCCATTATTGACAACCACACTACTCAAATTCTTGGAAGTTCTATATATATGAACCAATTTAGAAACCTTGTTCTTGAATCACTAGAACTTCACTAGAGACATCTATTGGTGAGATGTAAAGAAGCTTTTTTATCAAGCAATAATTGTTATTAAGCAATAGTTGTCAATAATGGGTAGAATTGGTGAATGTTACACGTGTGTAAAGTGATCACTTAAACCAGCCTATGACGGTCGTCAGCCCCGTAAATGCCCAGACTTCCATATTCTTCTTCATTTTTGATGAGATGTTAAAAATAATATCTAAATAATAAATAATTCTTGTAATTAAATGTAACTTTGTTTTAAAATCACTATAAATATTTTATTTGATTATAATGTCTACCGGTTTCGAAGCTGACCGCTTCTTTATCAAGACTGATTGATACTTATTAATAAGTATTTTTATATTTAAAATACCTAGACATTTTTGTGACAAAAATTAGCCATCTTTATTGTTTCATCTTTATGAGGCATTAATAATGATTTTTGTAAATGTTTTTCATCCAGTAAATGTTTATTATTATTAACAGAGATTTGAACATGTTCACAATACTGTTAATTATTTATTTCTTGTTTCGGCATTAACTTTGTGGTAAGACATGTTACAATGATTAAAGAAAACACTTGTTTTATACCACTTGAGTATAAAACAAGTATTTTTACTCGAGTGGTATAAAACAAGTGTTTTCTTTTATCATTGTAATTATTATCTTCATATGTATGAGTGTATGAGTATGAGTAGTTAACATATGTACCTATATATTTTTCCTTGTTTTGTTTTCAAAAGCAACGTTGTTTCAAAATTTCAAATGCAATCTGTGAAAAACTTTGAATGTTTAAGATTTTTAACAAATGGACATTTACATTTTTATATGCGTAGATATCTAACGAACTTACATTTGTTTACTCCTTCCAGTAAACAGCTTCACATTCTTCCTTAACGAATCTGACCTTTACCTTAATTAAACATCACTTACAATGAATTAATTACTTCATTTAAAGTTGAAACTCAACACTGTATCCGTTATACCTAAAGGCGATATTAAGTTACATACCACGCAAAATTTTAAAATGTATTTTGACGTAAATAATAAGTTGTCATTTTTTCTATATTTAAAAAAATTATCAATCTTAATCGCTTACAATCAATTCGACTGTTTTCGGACTTGAATACCAGTACTTTACTCAAGTTACCAGTAGTTTGAAAAAATCGTAATTTTTTTTAAATAGTCGTTTATATATCGCTTTCATACGACACTACCAAGATGGCGCTTCGCTGTAATTAAATTATCATAGTTTCTGGGTTCGTTTTTTTATACTTAAATGATCAATTATGACATACAAATATGAACACTTATATTACATTCAATGGCCAGTAGTTTACTGGAGATTGTCGGAATTCGTACACTGGCCCATATACACATTATAATTCATTCATTCAAACCCTTATCCGCACCCCAATGGTGCATAGGGCACTGCGTCATAAAAACGCAGTGTTATCTTAATCGTTAACACATTAAGGAAAGGCGATCAGCCCTCCGCTACAGGTACCAGTACAGGGTATTATTGAATAATTATTAGAGTGAAAAAATCACTTATATTTATTTGACCCCCCCTGGGAATCGAACCCGGGACCTCTATAACGGTAGCCGAGAGTGCTGACCATTTCACTACGGAGGCGGATAAAATAGTCATCATAATAGTTATATTATATTAATATAACTTTTATACCAAGACACGCAAGATGGCTTTGCGGGTCTCCCCAAAAATTGTTAATTACGTTTACGAATTTTTAAATGAATGTATATATATGTTTATATAAAGTTAACACTTTTTTTAAAAGCTCTTTGTGTCACCCAAAAATGACCATTCATATGATTTTTTTCTGAAAACTTCCGATCGTGAATATAGGTAATGAATTAATAACCTTTTTATTCATAACCCTCCGAAAAAATCAATGAAAATAATCGTGTTATTCTGATGATTTTATATGCTGTTATTTAACAGTATGTAAATGTGTAAAAAAAATTAAAATAGAATTTCTCAAAGCAAGGTGAAAATCAAGTCCTTATTACAATTCACAATTTTTTTATTCGCACCGAATTACTCTAGACCTATATATTATTCTGAGTGAAAATACTTTCACTGTATTCAATAACATAAAACGTAATAAATCATAGTTATTTCGGTAACTGCGGAAACGTACAGCGTTATTTTATCCGATATACAATATTACACAGGAGACGTGCGATACTAAGCACTGAATTTCCGTTCTTAATGCCAAGGAATATTAATGCTGATGGATTTCGTTACCATTTTTACTAGAAGTAATCCTACCGCTTTTGAAGCGTGAAGAAAAGGATTGATTACTTTTTTGCCACCCTTTTATGTGCCATGGATTATATTATTTAAAACGTTTATCTAATTATAATGTCCGCCTCCGCAGTATAATGGTCAGCACTCTCGGCTACCGTTCTGGAGGTCCCGGTCAAATAAATATAAGTGATTTTTTCACTCAAATATTCCAAATTACCCTGTTCTGGCACCTGAAGCGGGGGTAATATAACACTATCCTTATCATTCATCGTTCACTTTGTGCAATACCACTTTAATAAACACTAATTCGTGACTACCGGTTTCGGAATAATCATTCCATCATCAGGTCATTAAAATGAAATTGTTACCGTCTAACATAAAAAAAAAAATAAGGGGGAGAAAGAAGACAAATGAATCACAGTGGGAATGTCTTCTTTCTCTCCTTCGAAATTTTATTTTTGTATAAATGTCAAACCGTAACAATTTATTTTATTGACATGATGATGGAATGATTATTCCAAAACCGGTAGTCACGAATTAGTGTTCATTAAAGTGGTATTACACAAAGTAAACGATGAATGATAAGGAGAGTGTTATATTACCATACCACAAAGTTAACAATGCTTTTAATAAACAAAATAAAGCTATGATTTATATTTGAAGCACTAACTTTGTATTTTCCATTTTATAATTAAAATTTAACTTTGTTTTAAAATCACTGTAAATATTTTATTATAACTTAATTATAACGTCATAATATTTTGAATATTGTTTAGTAGATAGTGTTTTAGTATCAATCAGTCTTGATAAAGAAGCGGTTAGTTTCGAAATCTGTAGACATTATAATTAAGTTATAAAAAATATTTATAGTGATTTTAAAATAAAGTTTTATTTCAATTAAAAAATAAAGCTAAGTTAATAAATTAAATGAATGTCGTTGAACGTTTTTTCCCCGTATTGAAAATCCTCACACCAAAACAACATTTTTATTATTAATATGACTTACAATATTAATACATTTCGTCGGCTGATACGAAAAATCAATACACTTTACCCCGTGACAATGTTTCATAGTACGTACACCCCCGAAAAATCCGGAATTAGGTATTTATTATTCAGACTATTCTGTCCACATCGGGGCAATACAGCATGGTCACCCTCCCCCGGAGCTGTTTGCAGATACAAATCGAGAATTCATCGATCGTGTAAACAGACCGCGTCCATCAACTAATTGGATCGGATGGTTGCCCCATCTAACTTCGAGAACTGCTAGTCAGAAGACGAGAAACTTTAGTGTTTTGTGAAGAATTCCAATTAAGTGCGTAACAAACAAAAAATTGTGCTTAATTTAGTAAGAAATACAAATAAAATCAATGAAAATACTTGCTTGATCCTTAGCTGATCGAATTTCCTTTTTTAAAGGAAAATTAAAGATTTTTTTCCGACTAATAAAGGTACATAAGTGAGCTTCGAAACCGGTAGACATTATTATTAAATTATAATAAAATATTTATAGTGATTTAAAAACAAAGTTATATTTTAATTATACATAAATAGGTTTTAGGTAAACGATGTATGGAACATTGATGCATGACAGAATTAAAAATGAAGATATTAGGACGGGTTGAGTGAGGTACAATTGAAAATATTAAATTCGGTTCAGTGAGGTGATTTGGATATGAGTAGAACTTTAATTGTTTATTTCATTAATTGATTCGGCTTCACTTTGTGGTAATATCTATACATTTTTAATTTAAGTTTTACTTGGTAAATACCACTATTTCTTTTAAGTGTTTATTCATTAAATATTAGCCTGATACCTCAGGCGCGGGACTGATCACCTTGCCTTTATAAAATAAATTATCAAATTAACGAGGCGTTAGTTTGATGCAGTGCCCTATGCACTATTGGGTGTGGATAAAAGTCGGTTGAGAGGTACTAGTAGTAGATTTCAATATTATCCAGATTTTTTGATATCTCTTATATTATGATTCTAAGAATTTAGAATTCTAAGAAATATGACACGGATTTCTTCATAATAAACACAATAGTTAATAAATGAAGAAATAGTTTTTTTTGCAACCTGTAAATTTCTTTCAAAACTGAAAACAGTCGTTCCCTGAAGGGTTTACAAGATAAATTATGTCTCCGAACCTTTGGGAATTTTAAGGAAAAAAAAACATTTGTTCTGTTATTTATGGTTCATTCTGTAGTAACAAATTGTGTCTTATACTTGAAAATATATATTATAGGTTCATAAGATAAGACCGGAAAGTATGAAATAAATACTTTGTCGTAATAATTTATATTCTGACTGTAATAATGGCACTTGTTTCGAAGAAAATTTATCGTTGTTCCGTTTTGCGATCCATTATTCAGGAAGTAATAAAAGATACAGCCTTCGAAGATTTTCGATGGGAAAATGAAAGTCATTTCCCCTTTTCTGCGATTTCCTTGCAAGGATTCTTACCAGGAGCACTTACGATCCTTGTGGTACACCTGCGTACTGTTCCCAGCTATCTGTATTCACAGTCCTTTCTGAACTCTACCCAGGTGCCAATTTGGTCACAGAATGCTTTTTTTTTTTAAATATTTGGAAATCGTGCAAAAACTTATTTTTAAAAATAAATAACTTTACGAAAAAACAAAAAAAAGTGAAAAAAATATGAATGTGTTTATTGTAAGTTATGTTCATTTGCTACAAAGTCACACGTCAAATAAAATATTATTAATGCGATAAAAATGTTTTTTTTTTTAGTTTACATAAATAATTCCATTTCATACTATTTATGTAAGCCTAAGCTGCTCATTATCATAAATAGTATACTTATCAAACTGTAGTAGAGTGGGTTCGAACCGAGGAACTCTGACTTAAGAGTCCGCGACACTAACCTCGGGACCACAACCCGACCTAAATGTATAATACGTAATAATAACCTGACTTAATGTGTGTAATTATTTCAAAAAAATAATTAAAGTAGCGCTGAATTCTCTTTGGAATCAAAAATATCAGGTGATGTTCGGACTCCTACGTTTAGTAACACCGTGAATACGGGGGTTGGAAGTTAGACAATCGAAGCTTCAGGGTTCAGCCTAGTTTATGATCGGAAGGGTGGTGACTAGGGGTGAAAGTTGAAGGAACTTTACGTTTATGTGTCGGCCTTAATGGAAGACCTGTGTTCATTTTCATATTGAAGTAAAACGTAAATAGATTAAAAGATACGTACCTGCTTGTATTTATAGAATAAGAAGACACACTGAGATGTATTTTTTCATTGTACATACATTGAATTTAAATATTTTATCTACTTCATCTTTATAATTCTATAAAAATCTATCCGAACATTGTAACATGCATTTATAAAATTGGCGTTTAATTTGTAGAACTCCATTATTTGAACATTTAATATTTAAATCAAACACGGATTTTTGAGTCTACTAAATTGTATTTTATAATTAAAAACACATGATCAAATACAATTTAGTGAAATCTAAAAATCTGTGTTTGATTTTAATATTTAGTATATAAATTGAAACACAATATGTTTAAATTTGTATACTCAATATTGAAATCAAACACAGATTTTTAGATTTCGCTAAATTGTATTTAATTATGTGTTTTTAATTATAAAATACAATTAAGTAGACTAAAAAATCCGTGTTTAATTTTAATATTAAATGTTCAATATCATTATTACAAAGCTAAAATTTAGTGGTTAACGCATTTGCCAATCCCGGAACGGTAAAAATTTATGAGGCAAATGTAATTGGTAATAGATACAGAAGATGGCCGGAGAAAACTTGGCATGATCAAGTATTTCAAATACTTGAGAGTGGTCAGGTCAAAAGTCGGAATATTCGGCGGGTATGTATAAGGAGATGCATAAAGGTGGAAGAGGCGTATATTGTTAGCAAAGACAAATCGGTGTGGCGTTCTATTCTCTCTGCCTGTTACTCTGGGGAAGCGGCGAGATGTTTAGTTAGTTAGTAAATTAGTTGTTAATAATCTTGGATAAAATATAAGATATAATCTTCAGTAGAGTTCATTTTCGGAATTGAACGTTACACGAATATATAAAGTGATCACTCAACTAACCAAATGCATGGCAGTAAGCCCTGGAATGCTCAGACCATCCATTTTTAGTATAAAAACTATACTAGCACTTTTTAATAGATTTATATTATCCACTGACACTTCGTGATGGAATTGCATTTTTAATTTATTATTAGATTAAAACCAATATTTTTAGCTTTTCCACTTTTTTTTTATTTGACCAGCGACCGGGTTTCGTCGTTACCGACATCATCAGACTGGTGAGAGTCTATACAAATTGTTATGTTATATATAAAAGAAGGCAGGAGTTGATATCATAATTATATCAAATCATGGTTATCAACTCCTGCCTTCTTTTATATATAACATAACAATTTGTATAGCCTCTCACCAGTCTGATGATGTCGGTAACGACGAAACCCGGTCGCTGGTGAAATAAAAAAAAGTGGAAAAGCTAAAAATATTGGTTTTAATCTAATAATAAATTAAAAACTATAGATGATTCATCTCAAGTTGAACACCTATTAAACGTACAAATACGTGTTAAATGCCGGAATATACTCGTATATGCTCAAATTTATCTCGAATTGGCTCTTAGCCAAGTATGACAACCTCGTAAGATATTCCCATAATCCCGCCATACACTTCCGCAATAACCGTTAACACGGAAGAGGAAATCTATATATTATATTGCAGGCATTTTTTGCACCCACGACCGAATATCGAATCCAAAATATACCACAAAAGAAATTCAAAGAAAATATAATCAAAATGCTTTTTTGGAGTTATAAGCCGTAAAACGATGAAATAATTACTGAAGTCGGTGTTTGAAAATTATGCGGAATGTATCGAAATACGTGTTACAATAGATTTTAAGAAAAAGTTGTAAAAATATGATGCATTTCACTTTGGGGAAGGTTTTGTTAAAAAAAATCCGTGTAATCGTGGTTTACAGCTATTTTTTTTAAATATCTTTAGTTCACAAGATGGTAGCGGGCAACTGATGCTCTCTGTGGCCGAAAAAAATTAGGTTTGTGTATGAAGGTATTCAAAAATACAATAATTGATCTATAATATAAAACTTGTACATAATAAGCAAGGTAAATAATAAATGCAACTCAAATCTAAAAAAAATTGGGAAACTGCAAAACTTTAAATTACTATAAATTGTAAAGGGCCCTTGAGGTAATTTATCACGAAAACGTATTTACACGTTTAAAACGTATAAATATACAAATTAGAAACATGTAAATAAGCCATATTTATTATTATTATTATAACTAAGTCCGCTTCAGTGGTGTAATGGTTAGCGTGTTTAGCTACCGTGTTGGGAGGTTTCAATTCCCAGGAAAAAGGGGTAAAAATAAAAATTAATAATACTACACTCTAATATTAATTTAATATTATCCCGGACTGGTCCCTGCCTGATTATCTTGCCTCCATGTAAGTAACGATCGAGATAATATTGCATCAATACGGTGCAGTGTAATATGCACCATTGGGTGCGGATGAGGGTTAGGAAAAAATCCTACCAGCAATGGAGGAGAGCTCAAGAATACATATTAATAAATATCTTAAAATCAATGAGAGCCTTCTGAAAATTATAGTTATGTTATTTTAATCAAAAATACAAATATTTTTCTACTATTTTTTAAACAAATCATTGCATATGTTACCGTTATGTTTTTCAATGTGATGTTGAGTTAAGAGAGAAAACCAGACTTTATTTTGTATGAATAAATATAATATATTCGAAACCGCAGAAACTCTGGTTTTGCTATTAGACAAATATTGTGCGGCATTATTATTAAGAGCTGAGATTAATTATGATACTCCATCTTGTTGCGGGAGTGAAGTGCAAATAAGTCTGTAGCGTTTATAATCCGAGTTGTCATGGCAACCACCCGGAAAACGTGTATTTTACTTCCCACTATGATCCCCTCAAATAAAGTAGTTTTGTCTAATGAAAACATAAAATAATAGCACAATATTTTATTTTATTTCATCGATAGATCTGAACATAATGTAGAAATTTAAATGATATATCCTTTTATATTTTTTTTTACAATACCGAAAGCTCATGGCTTAATCGAAAATAAAGAAAATAGAAAGCACATTTTTCATTAATAAATAATTTTTTTTAAAAATCAACAATGCTTGTGAAGCAATGACGTTATTAAAAATCTATAAAACTACTATGAAATTGAAAACATTTAAACGCTAAGTGACAGTATCTGTCAAGAAGGTCGCTGTCCACCATGAGAAATGTTTCGTACTGATTTTTTTTGTTACATCAAACAGTTGGTGCTGCCATTGGGAGTCAAAAAAATCTTTATTTTTACTTATCATAGGTAAAAAAAAACATGTTACAAGAATGTAAAAACATGCGCATGTTTGAATAAGGATAAATCAATCGGTGGATATACGAGTATATACATTTATGTAGTGAGTGAACCTATTTTCTATGGAAATCTCACTGTATTATCAAACTGACTTTCAACTTAAAGGATTCACCTTCGTTTGTAAAAGTTTTGTAAAATCAAAGTTGATATGCATTAGTAATCATAAAATAGGTAATAAAAAATTGTAATAATAAAAAATCACATCTCAATATAGACAAAGAAGCAAATGATTTGGATCCACATAAATATCGTCAAAATACTGGTTAGTCTATACGGAAATTTTTGTAGTACGTCACTGATGAAATTTCGGATATTACTGGGCACTGCATTACTATTGAAGGTACAGGGGTGAATTTTGGAGGATATCGGAAGTAAGGGTTGGTGGTAAGGAAACCCCAGGGGGTAGGGTAGGCAGATCGGGAGGGGGGTGCACACAGCACGTGACTCATCCGTCTAGCCGACCAGTCTAGGAGAAATGGCTATTTTTGTTTTTTTTGTTTGTTTGTAGATTTTGAGCTGGGGAAGTTTTGTTAATGATTAAAATGACGTTTTTTACGTGTAAGTTATATAAAATGATATTAAACCCTAGTATATTAAACCATCGTTAAAATTACGACTGCAAAATAACGATTTCTGGAAAAAACAATGTTCGCATCGTCCCCGCGCCCCCTGCTTCGCAGTACGTTCCTAATGTACTTTTGATTTTTTTTCATTATTACAAGATTTAAACTCAAAGCATTTTACTATCTTATTTGTTCCCGTTTTATTTCTAGTTCTTATTTTTACAAACGATTAGTATTAACGTCATTCGTAGAATAAATTAGTAATCTAGGGTTTAAAAGGTTGAATGTGATTTTAAAAGTAATTATAAGAATTTGAGTTCATTTATATATTACCATTTTTATCATAAAAAGTTAATTTTTTACTATTATAATAGAATGTTTTTTTTAGATTAAAATTTTATAATCTCTGTCTACACACAAAAGAACTGTTCTTAACCTTTTGATATACAATGTATTATTTAAATTAAAGCATTGAAAAAATTTTAATTCATTGAATGATTTAATTCGTGCTTTAAATTTCTAAATATTTTTACATTTGATTGTAGGTTCGGCTACAAGATTTTGGAGACCTTGGAAGAATGAATGAGGCGTCGGAAGACCCCAAAAATAGCCGCAGGGGGGGGGGGGGCAGAAACGGCTGCAAACCGTAACCGACCGAAGGAAATAGAAGGATACAGAAGAGGACTATATCCAGCAGTGGGAAACAGAAGGCTAGAGAAGAAGAAGAAGTAAGTTTGGCTACATTTAATCAGTATAGACATCATTTACGATTAAGAAAATTCTGTATTCATTTAGCTTATCTGGTGCCTTATACATCATGAATCAAACAGAAGAGAAAAAGTTAATATGCACGCTATACAAATTCAAAACATTACTTTTAAAAAGAGAGTGCAAAGTTTAAAAAATTCCAAGTAAGGCATTTATAGGTAGGCTTCAAGAAAACCTTGCGTTTTGGGGAGACATTTCAAATTTATCATGGGTTATTTTAGGCAGGAAGGCTATATTTTTTGATTGGGGAGAGTTGGCAAAACAGTGCACGAATATCTCTTTCCTTTCTAGGGGAGGTTAGGGTAAAATATACCATGGATATATTTTTCTTTTATTTTATGACCCACACCTCTTTTCTCGATTTCAAATTGGTCTATTACGTTTTTTGGCACTGCACACGAAAAATACATACCGAGCTTTTTTAAAGCTTTATCGATATTCATTTTTTAAAGTATAAGTAGGTATTGAAAACATATTTAAAAATGTTGAATCATAATATAAAAGGAATATAAAAAAACACATTACCTGTTTTTAGACATTTTATAGACTTATACAGTTTTACGATGATTTCCAGTGGGGGGGTCAAAATAAATATTAGTGATTTGGCACTATTATATTTATTTAATATAAGACTGGCTGGTACCTGAAGCGTAGGATTGATCACCTTGTATTTATATAAGTAGCGATCAAGTATTACTACGGCAGTAATCTATGCATCATTTGGTCCATATGTACAAAAATAAACTGTGTGAAAATAAATTACGTGATTTACGCAAAAAAACATAAAAATTAAAGTTCCGTTTTTTAAAGAGATAGTCAATACGATACAGTACACTTTGGTACAAACAAACATGAAAAAATGGAACGTCTTTTACGTGATTTATGCACAAAAATAATAACGTAAGTGACTATTTTTTACAATATTTTGAGTGTGTCCAAATACTAGTTAACAAAATCTGGATTATTTCCAATTACAGGAGTTATTTTCATATAATTTGTTGACATCTCATCAAAGATGAAGAAGAATATTAACAAGAATTTGAGTAGTTGTGAATAATGGGTAGAATTGGTGAATGGTGTAAAGTGATTAAACCTTAAACCAACCTATGACAGTCGTCAGCCCCGTAATTACCCAGACTCGCATATTCTTCTTCATCTTTGATGAGATGTCAAAAAATAATACGACTATTTTTTTAAGCTATGGAAAACATAATCTCATAAATAACATACATATCTCAAAAAATTCAGCTGCGGATGCATAAAGTTTTTAATTGTATCATAAATAATAACAAGACTACCCCTCTGTACCTACTCGGACGGAGTTCAAATGGCAAAGAGCGAAAAAAAAACAATCTCAAAACTTTCTGTGCGCCGTGTAGCGGGTTATCCCGCGGGAGTTTCCCACCGTTTCCCGAAATTCGGATGCGATTTGCAGAACTGTTATTTCGCCCCCACCCTGTATTTACCAATCAAGTAACATGCTTGGCAAACTGTTTGAAAACGGGTGCCATGCAAAAACGACGATGACAAAATTGTACCAGCCTAAAATTGTACCTACAAATGGTTAAACGAGACTCGAGGCTGTTTTCTGTTTGAATAAAATATGCGATCGGTACCTTTGCATCTACCCTGTGAAATTAATATAACCTCAAATAAAATATGCAATAAAACAGTTTAAAATGAAGGAATATTTCAGGTTCGGCTCGAGTTTTTCTGTATATGGATAAATGATTCATATGATGAATTATGTGATTAATAATACCATTTTTAATTTTCATTTTACTTGGTAAATACAACCCTTTCTTAAAATATTATGACACGTGTTTCGATGCATTCCGCATAATTTTCATCGAAACACGTTTCACAATGGAAAAAGTGTTATTTACTGACTAAAATTGAAATTAAAAATGGATAGATATTACTACAAATTGACTGCTGAATCGTCAAAGTTATTATTTAGTATAATTTATATTTGTACTATAAAATTGTAATAAATCGCTATAAAATTTATTGTGATTTTAAAACAAAGTCACAATATTATTATTTTTATTATTTAGTCTTATTGTTATTATAAATTATTTAGTATTCTTAGATTTTACCACAAACTAACTGCCGAAGCAATAAATAAAAATGATTAAAGAAAACACTTGTCTTTTACCACTTGAGTTTTATTATAGACTACATGTTTCAGAAGTTAAACTTCCATCATTCAGGTCTGTATTATAATAATATTAGTAATATTTATTATACAGACCTGAATAATGGAAGTTTAACTTCTGAAACATGTAGTCTATAATAAAACTCAAGTGGTAAAAAACAAGTGTTTTCTTTAATCATTGTAACATGTCTTACCACAAAGTTAATGCCGAAACAATAAATAAAATTAATGAAAAAATTCTTTAGTCACTAAAACAATACGGTTTGAAGTAAGTTTATTAACGAAAGTATCTACTTTTAAAGAAGTTTTGCTATCTTAATTTTTGCTTTCGTGAAAAAATCTCTGATTGAAATTGATATCAAATGGAAAGTAGTTGTTTTCTCTTCGGGTTTGGCGAAAATTGAACAAATATGTTTCTTTTCGACTTGGGACTTCTTGGCTTCAGGGATGTTTTGAGTGAAGGGGCTGAACGTTAGTCCTCCCCCGTGATATAGCGGGGACGAGATGAGAATACGTATTTTTATACGTTTTATCTACGTTACGTACCGCCTCCGAGACTGTCGGTGCAGCAGATTTCTCAAACCGATAAGGATTCCAAGCATTGCTGAACTTGTTATTGAAAGGATTTTAATTGAATTGAATCTAAAATCTCAAATTCTGAATTGTTCATAACTCAACAATTTATTATTATTTATTAAAAGTATTACCATTGCAATATAAAAATTTCTTACAATGATTAAAGAAAACACTTCGTTTTTTACCACTTGAGTTTTATTATAGACTACATGTTTCAGAAGTTAAACTTCCATCATTCAGGTCTGTATAGTAACTAAAATATAAAATAAAAAATTGTTCTATTAATAAGGAAAAATATATTAAATAATATATTTTTTCAAAATTTTTCACCTTTGCTTTCCATTTTTCCTTTGTTTTCAAACTCCGTTCCTTGACTAACCCCTTCCCCTTACTTTCCCTTCTCCTTATTTATAAAACAATTTTATATTTTATATTTTAGTTATTGTACAGACATGAATGATGGAAGTTTAAATTCTGAAACATGTAGTCTATAATAAAACTCAAGTGGTAAAAAACAAGTGTTTTCTTTAATCATTGTAACATGTCTTACCACAAAGTTAATGCCGAAACAATAAATAAAATAAAAATTTCTTCATGTGTTGACGATCAAGATAACACTGTGTTTGTATGATTCAGTGCCCTATGCACTATCGGATACGGATAAGAGTTAAAAATATTATTTTATATTTAAGATATATTTTTGTAAATGGCTTTCAAGTCATAAAATATTAAGATGGTCATAAAATACCTACGATTCCGAAGATCAAACGTGGTTCAAAAGATTCCCCTGGGATTTCTTTGTACGTCACACACAAAGAGCTTGGTATGGTAAGCTGAGAACCAACATGGGATAAAAGAAAGGCGAATGCAAGGTCTTTTCAGAGATGCAAGTGCACTTTAAATGTGCACGATATTCTTAAAATTTTTATGAAAAATCAGCCATCGGGAATAATAAAATGAAGCTTGTTTTCAAATGTAGATACGAATGTACTAAAATCCTATAAATTTACTCACCGATTGCTTCGAAATTTCGACAAAATATACAGCATTCGAATACGCGCGTGTTCTTATTTTTCTTTATGAATATAAATAAAACTTCTTAATCACAATAATCTGGGCTTACCACTTATAGTAGGCTGGTTTTAGTGCTGAAATTTCTCTTATATATTAAACATATAATATATGCTTAAATTTCTAAAAAGCTCAAATAAATACAGTTTGAGATTTAAAACAGAAAAATTTAAAAATGTTGACATCTCAACAAAGATAAAAATAATTAGGAAAAATCTGGGGTCATAACCTGTCATAAGCTGGTTTAAGTGATCACTTTATATACGTGTAACATTCTCCATTCTGCCGATGATTGACAACCACACGATTAAAATTTCGGAACTCATACATTTATCATAAATCGCACGTCGGTTCGTGTTTGAGTTCACGGCAGTATCTTTTTTTGGTTTGAGAAAACTTTTATTTAGCAGAGACCCTTTTATTTTATATAACGGATTTCAGGAGTAATATTTATGCTTTTATTACACCTTCTTTCATATGCTTCTGTCAATGTTGTTATTACAACAATATAAAATTACTTTTAAGTGGACAAACCTAGATTTGTAAAATAAAGATTTGGGAGCACTTAAAATACTGCACTTTTTAATAATTTATGGCTTAAAAGAAAATAATCATAAAATCCGATGAAAAATGAGCCATGAAATTCAAGTGGGTACTTCAGTTATTTCTATTCCATTTCTAATGTACCAGACACACGACTCAGGTTAGCATTACCGCGCGTTTTGCACAAGCTGCCCATAAAATATTTCGGTAACAGTTTTGTGCGCATTTATTGAAGGCTTGAACGACATCCTGAAGTAAAAAAGACTGTAAATCGTACCGTGAATGGGCGCCTTTAGGGTGGAAACTGTTATTAACCTCATTGTGTGAATTCGTTACGGTCACGTGTTACGGGATATAAAAAGCGCGTACCTAAATATTTTTCGAGTCATAAACAAAAAATAGATTTATATTATCCACTGACACTTCGTGATGGAATTGCATTTTTAATTTATTATTAGATTAAAACCAATATTTTTAGCTTTTCCACTTTTTTATTTGACCAGCGACCGGGTTTCGTCGTTACCGACATCATCAGACCAGTCTGATGATGTCGGTAACGACGAAACCCGGTCGCTGGTCAAATAAAAAAGTGGAAAAGCTAAAAATATTGGTTTTAATGTAATAATAAATTATAAACAAAAAATGTTAATTGATAAATATTTTTCAAGTCGTAAACATTATTTTTTATTGATCTTATTTGAACAATTGTAATATTTTTTGGCTTCGACTTTTGGGGAGTCAGCCGTTGGAAAAAATGTACGATCTTATGTTTGAAGTGCAAAGTATTTTTTTAAATGAAAATTAACTAGATGTCTACTTTTCTTAAGATAGCAATTTTCTCTTGGAACTATTTACTGATTGGTTAACCTTCCCAGGCTTAAAAAGATAGTTAAAAACAGCACTGATACCTTCAATATAAATTGAAGGTGTAGCTGCTTTTTTTAACGTTTCAGTAACCTTTTTACGTTGGAGAAAGCTATACGCATATTTTTCACAAATTCGTTATTTTACGTTGAAGAAAGCTATGTACTTCACGAATTTTCAACTGGAGGCACCACTGTTAGCCGAAATTCCTCATCTATGAAAATTGCAGTAAACATACACAAAAACACACTAGTGCAAATATGTGTACATCTCTCGTACACATAAATCTCAACTGGTGGCGCCATAATCAGCCATACTTTCATACGTTTCAAAAATCGTTCTCATATGTGGAAGGTTCTGAGACCAATGCATGTATGTATACAGGTTTCAAGAATAAATGCAAAATGGATATTCAATAATGGGCAGAATGGTGAACGTTACACAAATGTGCAAAGTAATTACTTAAGCCGGCCAAATATCTAATCGTAGGCCCCGGAATACTCTGGTTTTTTGGATGTATTGGTATATTAAAAAAACGATTGATGCTGAGGCTCAGTCAAGACCTATATACGTTTTTAATTAAAGTTTACTTAGTAAATACCACTATTGCTTAAAACCTACTACGAATAGTGGTATTAACTAAGAAAAACTCATACTGTAAATGGATAGAATTTTCCACAAAGTGACTGCCGAATCCATTAATGAAACCTATATACGTAATAAATATAAATTTGTCACTCATATGAATCAATTTCACATCCTTCTGACATCTATTCGTTATCAAGGTAACGCTTAATCATATGTATCCAAACAAAGAATATCAACATTTTGAGTGTATCCAAATACTTGTTCACAAAATCTGGATTATCTCCAATTACAGGAGTTATTTCCATATTCTTCTTCATCTTTGGTGAGATGTCAAAAAATTAAGAATATCAATGTTACATAAAAGATTATCAAATATTAAGGGCATGTTCCCGTTGTTATTTATTGTTTTTCGATCGAATATAGTTAACGAACAGATATAAACCAAAATGTACTCGAAATAACACTTATGATAACATGCAATCAAAATAATTCAAGTGATAAAATCTTGAATAATATTCTATTACCTACATTTTAGACCTTATTTATTTCTCGGGAACACGCCATGTATGCGCTTACGGCTATAGAGGGGTAGAAATGGGTATTTCCCGATAAACCTTTATTGACAGGTTTTTCTTGTTCGTTATATTTTTCGTTCATAAAGATTGACAGACATTTACTCCAATTATTTTTTTTTTTATATGTAAGCTTGGATGTGGAAGTTTTCTCCTTTCAACGAGAAGCACATCTATAGTTCATGAAACTATTCGTGTTGACATCAATTAATAAACTTTTAAAAGTGGCATTATAATTACTTTATTTAATTTTATCAATAAGTATTAATAAGTAATACCGGAGAAAATTTTAAATACGAAATGTATGGAAGTGAAGCGTGGAGTTGGAAAAAGAAGTATGAAAGTACTCAGTCAAATGCAGTTGAAATTCTGTCCTCGGAAAACGATGTACAATAGATGTTTGAATTGTGAAATAATGAAAGAATGCAAGGCATTGCGTTGAGATGATTTGGACATGTGGAACATGATATGGTACATGTGGATTAATATAGGATATCGAATTCATTGTATCTATTGCATTGTTTTTAGGAATCAGCTTTATTCATTTGTTATTTACTACACACATTCCCTATATTTTTAAGGTATATTAAGTAAATATGCTAGAAATCCTTGTACGTAAAAGGAGAATTTTCTCAAGCAAGTAATAAATATTATTTAAAAAACGTTAAAAATGATATCCAAACAGAATTTAAAAAAATATAAAAGTTATTTTTTTTACTTGCCGGTGTATTATCTATCAATTAAAAAACTCTAATTGAATTCATTGATACCGTTGAAAGGTATTCAGAAACTGATATCTTATTAAGTCTCGAACAAGAACTTCTGCGGTATAGAGAAGCCTTTGGTTAACCGATCGCTTGAATAATTCATTGGGAATGGATGAATATTATCGGAACCGAACAAAGTTTCCACAGAATTCCTGTGGTGCGAAACCGATCATTCAAACGAATTGTCCATGTCAGGTATTAATAATTAATGCATGTCTCAAGCTCTCAAATACAGGTATTAGATCATATGTAGAAATAGAATCTCTCCAACATTGATTCCAAGTCAGCACATTTAAATATCAGAGAAAATTTTCATCAAGGAGCATATTTTTTTATGCACATAGCAAAACAGATAAAAAAAAATCTGAAAATTTTTATTTTATTTTTCGTGAAAATATAAAATGTTTAAAAATTAAACACTTATACAGGATGGTGCAAAATTAATCATCCAATTTTGTTTTTAAATAGTTTTTAGCTATTTTTTTTTCAAATTGAGTGATGGAAATCTTTATTTGGACCTAAACAAATAGATTCAATATTTATTTAGACTTTTTGCTATCTTGTTCACAAATTTCAAATATGATTGACGTACGACGTCATTTGCAAAAATTATATTAATTTTGCTGCAGGTGATTAATTTTGTGCACCCTGTATTAATTAGATTACTTATTGATTGTTTCATTTCACGCGACTAGTTTCAAAAACTACAGATGTTACACAAAAGTGGTTTTTGTGATAATTTTTCGATGAAAACATTTGTACTTTTTGAAACTAGTAAATAAAATAAAACTCAATTAGTAGTCTTTTATATACAAGTGTTTATTTTTTTTAATATTCACTATGTCGCTTCACAAAGTTAATACGATATCATTAAATAATATAAATGTAAAATCATAATGCGTTTTCAATGATAATACTTTATTAAGTATTTATTGTACATAAAAAAATGTAATTTCCTTTTCAAATTTGGTTTATTAATTAAAAAACAAATTAAGTAAAGACAGGATCAAACTGTCTTCAGTGTATAAATTTCAATGTGAATTATAACCGTAATGTGCTTTTGCTCCAGATTCCTAAATTATACTTAATCTACATTTATAAAAAAATAATTTAAAACAATTCGCTCTACTTACTTGTAATTTAAAATAAACAGCAAAAGCGATAAATAATGTAATTTATTACTGTTTTTGATATTATACCAGCAGGAAAATTTGTAGCCCAGGGAAGAATAATTAAGAATAATTTATTGCGTCAGGATAATGTTTTTCATTGAAATATCGCGTAAGGCATTTATAATACTGATGAAACGGATAAGAAAACTATTGATCTTTTATATACATTAAATAATAGATAAGTAGTCTAAAACTATAAATAAACCATTCACTGTCAGTCACTGAATTTTGTAGCCTAAGACTTGATATGAACACATCTATCGTTACTCTTTCTTTATATCAAAGAAGA
Source organism: Brachycentrus maculatus (assembly GCF_059751285.1). Lineage (NCBI taxonomy): Eukaryota > Metazoa > Arthropoda > Insecta > Trichoptera > Brachycentridae > Brachycentrus > Brachycentrus maculatus. The sequence goes on from NW_028281093.1 coordinate 928,704, forward strand.
TGGAAGTCTGAGCATCCCGGGACTTATAACCTGGCATTCGGCTGGCTTGAGCGATCACTTTGTACGCTTGTGTAATGTTCACTATTTTGCCCATTATTGAACCATACATATTGGATTTATTCTTAAACGCGTATATATAAAATGGTCTCGGAACCTTCCATATGTGGGTACGATTTTTGATACGTTTGGAAGTATGGGTGATTGTAGCATCACCAGTTAAGAACTAAGTAAAGTATTCATTTAGCTAACTCCGTTCAAACATGGTAAACGTTACAGGAGTGTATAAGTGATAGCTTAACCCAGCTAAATGCCTGGTCATAAGCCCTGGGATTCTCAGACATCCATCGTTGTTCATACAAAGAGGAATGATAGATGTTTCATACCTTTAAATATATAAATTTATCTACTGTCTTTACCGTAGGGTAAATAATCCAGTGTCTAATAGATAATATTTATACTCTCCACTGAATTGCCACCCACAATTTCTACAAAAAAATTCAGTTAAAAAATATATAATAAAAATAATAATAATAAAAAAAATATGTTATATTTTGTATATTAAAAGCATTGATAACTTTGTGTTATGGCAATAAAACACTCTCTTTATCATCCATTTCTCACTTTATGTAATACCACATTTAAAAACACTTATTCGTAATTACCGGTTGCGGAAAATAATTCCATCCTCAGGTCATTAAAGTAAACTTATCACGATTTGACATTTGTATAAGAATATTTTATCTTATTTATTATTGTCAAGCAATATTGAAGGAGTTAAGAATAAAAATCATAAAATCTTCTGAAACTTAAAGCAACAACAACCTTTTCCAATATTTTATTTTGTTTATTTCTTTGGAAACCTTCACGGCGGTCCCCCCCTATTACGGCAGTACGCCGGAGACTCGTTTAAATATTCACATCTGTAAGAATCTTGTGCAAACGTGCAGCCAACTATGGGAAAGTGGAAAGTATGTTAGTTTCAGAAGCGACGGAAACTGCTGAAAATTTTAACTTGTTTGCACAGAAGGCTGAAAAGCGTCTTTCAGGCAGGAAAGCGAGTCGTGTAAATACACGATGTTACATTGTGTCGTTAGTTTAAAGAAATACAAATATAAATATTCCTTTATCGTCTAAGGATCTCCAAATAATGTAGGCATTACAATTAAAAACAATTAAATAAATTATTAAATAATGACTTTCAGTTGTGACAAGTATTTCGATATATTCAACAATATTTTTAAAGCCGATTCTTATAAAATACTTGTATTAAATAGTGGTATTTACCAAGTAAAGATTTCACATTAAAATTGAAAGATATTACTACAAAGTAACTGTTAAATCAATTATATTATTTATTGATACGGCATTAACTTTGTAAAATATACAATATTTATGTACATTATTAAAGTAAATTATTAAAAAAATAAAACACTTGTATAATACCACTTATTGAGTTTTATTTCATTACACACGACTAATACAACAGTAGTTTTCATCGACAGGTACACAAACTTAGTTTTTGATATCACCTGTTGATGAAAACCACTATAGTTTTCGAAACCGGTCGTGTGTAATGAAATAAAAATGAATAAGTGTTATTATGCTTAATCGATTGATAAAATTTAAAAAAAAACTGTTTTACAGTTTTGCAAGTTCCGCTTGAAAAACATTTATATGTTTCAATAAAATAAGTGAAAATGTCTAAAATAGGCAAAAATATTTTCTGAACATGGTAAACTTTAGGAAAGGTTTCTCAGAATTTGAATACCGTGAACTAAGAACTTACATAATATAAACATACATGTTTACGTACATTATGTAGTCCAGTGTATATATGTTCTCCTCTGTCCAGCGCTGATACGGCGAGCCTGAGAAGCTTTAAGGCTCTAACGGTATTTACTCGTTTCATCGCTACTGAACTTTCTCAAAGATCTTTTTCCGGAAAAATATTTTGTTAGGAGTGTGAAAGAAACACTATTTATACACAAACAAACATCTTACGAGACTCCATACTATTTAAAAAGATTATTTTCTTGAATAATTATTAACTAATATATTTTTTAGTAGTTTTGGAATAATATACAGTATAGAAATGCTTAAATCTTCCTAGCCTAGGGACCCGCACGAAAACGTCATATTTGCCATTAAAGTAAATGTTACCTAATGGTGTATTGGATCGTTTTGACGCAGTGTTGTATTATTCGTTACTTGCATGAAATGATCACTCCTGCGCTTCAAGGACCAGTCCAGGGTTATTAACAATAATAATTATAATAATAATTTTGGATGATTGAAATAGCGCCTTTTTCGTAAAATACTACCCTCAAAGGCGGTTATACACATATGGATATTATGATAAGAAAATGATAATTATGTGATAAGGGCAATATTAAATAATAATTAGAATGTTAAAATCACTAATATTTATTATCACCCCTTTTTATTTTACTTGGTTTATTATTTCCTGAAATCTATTATGACAAGCGTTTCGATGTATTCCGCATCACATTCAAATACCGTACGGTGTTTAAAAATGATGCGGAATGCATAGAAACATGTATCACAAGATTTAAAAAAAAAATGGTGGTATAACATAGTAAAACCTAAAATAGAAATGGATAGAGTTGATAATTAATGAAATTATTATCACCCCTGAGAATCAAACCCGGGACTTCCAGCGCGGTAGCTAAATGCTAACCATTACACTACAGAGGCGGTCAAAATATATCAATAAATAGAGTGCGAAATCCTTTATTTATCATCCCTTTGACTAGTACAAAAAAAGAACCCGGCTGTTAGCATCGGGTGGAGAGTGCATCAGATAGTTCAAACGGGGCAACACACATGGGTCTAATGGCGTAGGAACGGAAAACGAATTTATGTTCCCTTTATGTTACACTGCGTAGAAAACTCTTAATGGCTGCAGTGAATAATTGGCTGTGGCTGAAAAAACGAGATTACCGAAACTAGGAAAAATACTACGTGCTACCGTTCTGCCAGAGTGAACTTTAATTAATCTGCAGGGAAAGGAGGTCCTTGGCCGACCGGGAATTATAAAAAGGACTTTGCTACGTAAGCGTTGAGTTATATTACGCTGAAAGAACTGGCTTGTTAATAATTCACTAAAAATGAACACGCTCGATTAATTTATGTATTAATTTTAAATCAAACACAGATTTTTTGAGTCTCTAAGTTGTAATTTATAAACAAAAACACATCATAATTAGTACTGTGACAATTGTTTCGCCTAGTTATGGCATTATATTGTCACAATATAAATTTCTTATGTGTTTTTGTTAGTAAAATACAACTTAGTAGACTAAAAAAATCTGTGTTTGATTTAAAATTAATGCACAAATTAAAATGGAGTTCTACAAATTAAACACATAATACGCTCGATTAATTTTCAAGTTGTATTTACATCTACTGAAAAATTTAAATCCTCTTAATAAATACATCGAAAAATTCCCCCAATAAAGAAATATTACACAACATTTTGAGTGTCTAAATACTTGTTCACAAATCTGGGTTTTCTCCACATACTAATTATTTTTACATTTTTTTAAATTTCAAAATAGATAAAAAAATTGCCCCAAAAAGAAATATCATACAACATTTTGTGTGTGTTTAAATACTTTTTAACGAATCTAGGTTTTCTCAACATGGGAGTATTTTTTTTTGACATTTATATAAATGAAGAAAAATATGGAAGTATTTACAGGGCTTCCGATCCATCATAGACTGGCTAAGTGATCACTTTACACAAGTTTTTTTTGTTATCTCAACATAATGAAGAAGAATATAGAAATCTAGTTATTTACAAGGCTTATGTCCTGTCATTGGCTGGTTAAGTGATCATTTTACAATCGTGAAACATTCACCATTTTTTCCATGATTGACAACCCCACTACTAATTTTTGGAACTTATGGATATATGATTAACCTCATGATATAGTTACATATGAGTTCACAACAGTCATGCTCTGCTAAATAAAAGCTTTCTCAATCCAACACAGATGGCTGTTGTGAACTCAAATGTTCTGTGTCATGAGATTGATCATCTATCTAGGAGTTCCAAAAATTTAAATAGTGTGGTTGTCAATCATGGGTTGAATGGTAAATGTTTCACGATTGTAAAGTGATCACTTAACCAGCCAATGACAGGTCATAAGCCTTGTAAATAACTTTGATTTCCATATTCTTCTTCATCTATGTTGAGATGTCAAAAAAGTAAAGAAATATTAAATAACCAAGTCATACACATACATTCACTTTCTATACACATTTGAAAAGAAACGAAAGGTACCTACTTAAATGTCATGTTGATAAAAAAATAACTACCGGAAATTTTATATTACAGAGAACACAGGACTTCCCCATACAAATGTGCAGTAAGAAGAGTCGTCAACCGACGGTTCCAGATTCATGCATATATTATTAAAATTTACATATCCATTTCTATAGTTAAATTATATAAAGTCATACTTTAAATCGTTACAAAAACTTTTATCTAATTATTATTATAATAAGTGTAGTAATTAGTAGTGACTAAAATTACATTCATTCAATATAAATTAGTTATTTCATAAAAATTATATAAAATCATGGTTACCCCTGTCTTAGAATTTTTCCTAACCTCCCACCAGTCTGTGATGTCTATAACGATGAAACCCGGTCTCTGGTCACATAAAATAAATGTAGAAAAATCTAAAAAGTTGTTATTTTATTTAATTTCTTAAATAAAATAACAACTTTTTAAAAAGTTGTTATTTTATTTAATCTCAGTAATTTATTTTTTGTAAACCGAATGACTGAAGAAAGAACAGTAAAACAAATTTGTGAAGCGAATCTGATTGGTAATAAAGGCAGAGAAAGCTGCCAGTCTTACGCTTCACGTACCAATCAAGGGTAATATCGTAGGTAAATATTGAGTGAAAAAAAACTTTAATTTTAACATCCCTAATCGAACCCGGATCTCCAGAAAGGTAGCAAAACGCAGTAACCACAACACTATGAAGGAGGATAACGATTTCAAAAAATATTTACTTGATACGGTTAAAAACACAAATATATGTTACAATACACCATTTTTAGAAAAAAAATCAGATTTGATATTCTTTTAAGTCGGCGTTTGAAAATTGAGGAAATAGAAATTGCTACCTGAGACTTCTAGTATGGTGTAGTCAAACGAAGTAATCACTACAATATGGAAGTGAACATTGATAAATAATTACAAATACATGTTACAATACAGCATTTTTAGAAAAAAATCGGATTTGAAAAAAATCGGATTTGATATTCGATTAAGTCGCGGCTTTTGAAAATGGAAATTTCTACCTGAGACTTTTAGCATGGTAGTCAAACGAAGTAACCACTACACTATGAAGGTGAGCAATGATTTCAATAAATAATTATAAATACATGTTACAAACACAGCATTTTTGGAAAAATTCTCAGATTAGATATTCGTTTAAGACAGCGATGGAAAATCAAGAAAATATAAATTGCAATTTGGGAATACTAGCATAGTTGCCACTACACTTCTACCAGGTGAAAAAATGATTTAAAAAAAAATAATTACAAATACATGTTACAGTACAGCATTTAAAAAAAATACATTTGATATTCGTTCTAGTAAGAAATGGGAATTGAGTGGGGAATAAAAGAATATTTCCCACATGTGCGTCGTGTGCATTAGGGTCTGCCGCTGTAGCTAGTATCTAGTAGCTAGTTAGTGAATGGTCGATAGAACCGCAAACGCCTGCGCTAGAACTGATAACCAATTACGTCTGCTCGGGCGGGCAGCGCTGCCTACGATGCTTTGCTCAGTAACACGTGAAAAGTTCATTAAAAGGAAATTAACACACGTGCCCAAAAAGTCGTATCTTTAATTTTCTTTAATTATATTTAATTGTGGGGATGTTTTCCAAAACTGACTATATCTGCGATATAATTTTACTAGCAGCGAATAGTTTTAATGCTTTTCAAAGTTAAATAATCATGGGTAGATTAGTGAATGTTGGACGTGTGTAAAGTTATTACTTAATCAGCCTACGATAATGCCCTGTAAAATACCCAGACTTCCATATTCTTCTTCCCCTATGGTAAGATTTCAAAATAAACAAAACAGAATTTTATTCATAGATTCGGCTACTTTTTGATGATTCTTGTTTATTTTTAATTTAAATTTTATTTGGTAAATACCATTGTTTTATTTATTTATCGTGATACGTGTCTCGATGCATTCAGCATGCCCAATATTAAGAAATAAAATAATTGATAAAATATGCATACTTGCGGATTCTATAGGCACATAGAATAAATAATTATTTACAGCTAATTGTATATTTATAATTTATCTAAGCTGCTTTCAAAGGGATATTATTTAAATTAAAACGAAATGGAAAACAAAATAATAAACAAAATTGACAAAATGTTTTGAAAAACGACCGCAGAACAACATTTTGAGATCCTACGATTTTCAAAAACCTAATATACATAACGTTAAGATGAGACTGTTATTAATTCAGGTTTTGAGTTGTTCAACCCACAAGGAAATAGTAAATAAATCAAATGAAAGCAGTTAATCATTTTTAATTTTCTTTTCCCATTTTTGGTTTATTGTAAGGTTTGAAGATTGAATATGAAAGTTACATTCAATGCAAATGAATATGTAAGTAATAAAAATGCGTAATGAAAATGGAATCGGATTTAAACTGAACTGTACAAAACTATGCGAGTAGACTGGAATAGAACGCCGGTGAACCAAGGTAGAAGAGGTAATATAAATTTGTATGTGGGTGGTTAGTACAAAAGGAGTAGTTCGATAGAAACTAGGCGTAGAAGGATCGATGCTTTCATCGAAGGCAAACGATTGAACCTCATTTCAACATGTACAAAATGAAAAATAATTTTATGAAAATAAAGAAACTATTTTAAATGCACTATTAATTAAGTTTTACTTGGTAAAAGCCATTTTTTATTAAAATCTAATGTGACACTGCGTGTAAATGCGGTATTTGAAAATAATGCAAAATGCATTAAAATACGCGTCACAATAGATTTTAGCAAATATTGATATTTACAAGTAAAATTCTTATTATTTTTTTTTTAACTCATCAAAGATGAAGAAGAATATGGAAATCTGGGCATTTACGGGGCTGACGACCGTCATAGGCTGGTTTAAGGATCACTTTACACACGCTACACGTGTTCACTAATTCTACCCATTATTGACAAATTATTGACATTTGATGAGATGTCAAAAAAATTAAATAACTCCTGTAATTGGAGAGAATCCAGATTTTGTGAACAAGTATTTGGACACACTCAAAATGTTGTAAGTAAAATTCTTATTAAAAATATAAAGATATAACAATAAAGTGACTGCCAAATCAATAAATGAAATTATTTATAATATGCATTGTATTTATTTAATTTACAAATTATGTTTTAATAATGAAAATGTAAGGTAAAAAAATAATTTGAATACATAAATCTGAAATTAATTGTATGCTGTAAATTTCACGGAATTTTACATAACAGTCTTTTTAGTATTAAGATAATTTATGTTATACGTTTTCTCGTCTGTATTACAAAAGTAATAATTCATTGTAATTTTATCACAAACTTACTTTGCAGTTTAATCGAAGCGTTCTTGGGGTAGTATTTTACGAAAATGGGGCCGACTAAATAATGGTTTGTATTATGATTTCTTTGGTTTATAATTTATAGTTCATAAATTAAAGATAGAAGAAAAGATATGATCAGTTTTTCATATAAAATTGAAATAAGCAAATATTACAAAATTACTTTATTGTACCATATACTACGACATCAGGATACTACTATCATTAATTATGTTTTGTTTTTTTTTTTAAATACTAAATGTTATGACGTGACCTTGTAAATATAGACGAAAGAGCTATTTTATTTAACATAAAGTAGATATTTAGAATTTCTATATACATTTATATTTAAGTTTTACTTGGTGAATACTACTGTTTTTTTTTAAATATATTGTTACACGTGTTTCGATGCATTCCGGATCATTTTCAAATACCGTATGTGAAGTTAAGTCTAAATTTTTGAGTTTTGAGACATTGAAGGATGAATAGGGGGTGTCATAATAGATTTTATTAAATAATGGTGTTAACAAAGTTAACGTTCAAATAAAAATAGGTAGATATTACCGCAAAGTGACTGCCGAAGCAATTTATGAAATTTCTAAATTCAATTCCATTACTCTACTACTTTACGAACTGCACTGGTTATGCTGAAGGGTTTTAAGCTTTAGAGCTTATTTGCAAATCGATGCATAATACGGCTTCAGAATATCTATAAAAGCTGTACATTCCTTACGAATTAGATGATAGACGTCCCAAGCTTGATCACTTACAACAACTTATATATGAAAGTGTGTAAAAAATAATAAATATATTTTGATATATGAAAGTGTGTAATTCTCATTTTTGTATTATTTTAATTTACTTTTATTATTTTGTCAATGTTTTTCTCAGATATTTTATGGCACATTTTATAAACTTTATAAAATAAAATAACCTTGTTTTAACCATTTTTTATTGGTACACTTTTTCCAACCGGTTTCGACAAGAACCTTGTCATCATCAGGGTTTATGTACTAATTATAAAATATTGAAATACTGAATTCCCCGAAGGATGCAGACCCCCAGGCAGACCTCCAAAAAGGTGGAAAGACAGCTGGAAGTCAACATCCTAAGAGTTAGAAGCGGAGGCACAAACAGATCCTGAGAATCTATAAGAAGAAGAAGAAGAAGAAGGTTTTAGTTAATTACCCTTCCCTTACGATGCCAAAAACTTCCAAACACTCCGTACACCATTTGAAAATGTGATTTTTAAAAAAAGATATATATTTTCAGTGATAAGTATTATTGACTACGCCACTGTGAAGTCTCATGTCAAATGTACACTGCAGTCATTAGCGGGCAAACATGAAAGCAATTTGCCTGCCACACCATTACAGGACACGGATTGTCTATTTCACCCCTGACTAGACAATGATAGGGTTTAGACAAGGACAGCGCAATATATTCGGAATAATTTCACGATAAAGACATTAAAATATTTCAGTCAATTACTTTATATTATATTAAATCCTGGTAACGAGGGAAATAACTCCCATCCATTATAAATATTTTAAAACAACAATATATATCTTCATGCATTCTAAACATTAACGTCAAATTTTAAATAGAGGCTTAAAACGTAATATCTGAATTATTTTATCAATTTTCGATATTTCATAAGTACGTTATGGTTTATTTATTGATTTTGCGTTTAATTTGTAGAAATCTGTTTTAATTTATGCATTAATTTTTAAATCAAACACAGATTTTTTGAGCCTACTAAGTTGTATTTTATTATAAAAAAACACATAAAAATTAATATTATGACAATTTTTTCGCCTAGTTATGGCATTTTCAAATGAATGTGAAGATTAAATGACTGACTTTTCTTATGTAGCTATACAATTCTAGGTACTTAAGCGATAGTTTTAACATGTGCAGTAATAATTTATGGGAGACAACAATAGTTAATGGGGGATCTCTATGTAAACGCTTGCATGATGCGTTATTGATGAACTAATAATTTTCAATACAATTAAATCTACAACATTTTGAGTGTGTCCAAATACTTGTTCACAAAATCTACATATTAAATCTACATTAATAAAAAACAATTAAATCTACATATATTAATTCTTAAAAATAATATTACCAACAATTGTGTTTAGTTCGAAACATTAATCTCTCACAAATTGCCATGTCGAATAGATTCTTCCTTTCCCAGAAAATAAATATAAGTGTACGTAGGTACCTACATCTATTTCCCAGAATTGTATAGTTTCAAAACTAGGCCAAACAATTGTCACAATATTAATTTATATGTTTTTTTAAAAATAAAATACAACTCAATAGACTCAAAAAATCTGTTTGATTTAAAAATTAATACATAAATACGTTATGATTGTTTACTTATGTAAGTAAAACGTGTTGTTGCAGCAGATAAAAATTTAAGGACAAGAAAAAAGGATATGCAATATTCCTTTTCAATTAAATAATATATTACAGTCAAAGCATTTAGCCTTATACGTTCTATCGCTTAAAAATTGACTTCTATTTCTTAAGTATCTGAATCAAAGCTTTTTTATACGAATGTTCAGGGTGTTTATGATTTCAAGGTAGTCTGCACAAAAATAATATAGAGAATGTATGAAATATTTAAGATATATGTATATTACAGTTTTCAAGATATTCATTTTAAACGATCAAATAAAAATGGGGTTAGTTTAAAGACATTTCAGTAATTTTTATGAAATAAAGACGCTGTTCTTTAAAACGGTTTTCGGATTTGATCACTTAAAGCAAATAAGTGCATTTTTTACGTTTTGCAAATTTCAAGCTCCTAATGTGTTAATTTTAATTGATTCAATAATTTTGTGGAGTATCTATTCATTTTTACCGAAATATTAACAGTTACCCATAATTCAAATTTCCGTAACACTGTTTTTATGTAAGTTCGTCATAATATCGTATTATGATCGGTTTTCTATAGAACAAGTTTGAAACTGGCATTGCATGAAATAATATCTGTCTAAATGTATATTATACCCCCTCCACAGAATTAAGACCAAAATTATATTATATGTACACTGTTTCAAAAGATATGAACGAATGACAATTTTTTCCTGTTAAACGTAATATTAAACAATGTTTACCGATGCTATTCCAAGAAATAAGATAAAAAAGATAAACTTACATGTAATATGTATTCACTCGGACTTGGTCGGAAAAATCTGAAAATAAATAAAAATACACTATTAGAAAAAACTTTTCATTGTGTGTGTGTTTGTGTGTGTGTGTGTATGTGTGGTAAAAATATGTTTTAATTTAGGTAGGTTATCTATGGGACGAGATATACATTGTAAAAGTTTGTGGGAAAGAAAACTTGTTGAATGAAATTTAAACAGCCTTTTAAAAAATATCGGGTGAAATTTTCTGCGGTGCGGAATTCACTTAGTTGCAGATTCAGACCAGTTAAAAAGTGGATTATTCTTGCTGCAAACATTGACAAAGAACTTTGTTCCTTAAGCTCTGTTGATCTTTCTCTTGTGTTCTATTGAGCATTTTTTTATTGTTAGAGGAAATAGTATCGAGGATTATACAGGAAAAAAATACGGATTAAATAAAATATATCACAAAAAATATAATCCATTTAAGTTGCGGAGACTTGTGGATGAAAAATTATATCTTAATAAATATTATATGCATGTATTTTTATGAATGTACATTCATTACTTACGAATTTTGTATTTTAAATATACGATCCGAATAAATTAATATTTTTTATTGAAAAACATTACCTCGTTTGATTTTAAAATCTATCAAACAGTTTTTTTGATTACATATAAGGAAATGAAAATGATAACGTTTTTTGGGACAAATTTTATTCGTAAGTAAAGTGGAATTTATGGTGAAAATAATATATGTTTAAAAAATAGAGTATTATATTTAAAATTCTGTAAAGATGAGGTGACAAGTGTAACTCATTGTGTTACAAAAATGACATTAGATTTTTTATATTGTTTTTTGAAATCTCATCAAAGATGAAGAAGAATATGAATGTCTGGGCATTTACGGAGCTTACGACCGTCATAGGCTGGTTCAAGTGATCTTTTTACACACGTGTTACATTCATTAATTCTCCCCATTATTGACAACCACACTACTTCCATATTCTTCTTCATCTTTGATGAGATGACAAAAATAACATGAAAAATAACTTCTATAATTGGAGATAATCCAGATTTGATAACAAAGGCAAAATAAAGGAATGGGTGAATGATCAATAATTAATTTTATGAAAATATTAAAATGTATATATACTAGGTTAAAATCTTTAAAATAATAAAAATGTACTCTAAAAGAACTTCACCGACAAGACACATAAGATGGCTTGGTGGGTTTCTGAAAAAAATGTTAATAACGTTTAAAATTAAGAAAAGAAAAAAAAAACAAGTCAATACTAATTTAATACTGATATTGATTGAACGTTCAATGCAAGTTATTACACTTGCCATTATGCATCTAATGAAAATCAGCCAAGCGAGATGGAATTTGAATTATATTACCCCTGAAAATCCCTTAAACGACGTCGTTTCTTAAATGAATGCCGTCATTTCCTAGCAATAAAGACGTCAGAAAACTAAATGCCTCCCTTCGGAGATTATTTAGCCAGTCTGTGAGATAAGTGGAGTGCACTATCCGAGACAAATTAGTGAGACAAGCTTTTCTTGGGGCAGAAAAATACCTGTTGCGAGATGCGACGCTCTGACAGACTGGGAGAGAGACTCGCTTTTACAATTTGTCTCTAAACATGACTTAATTAGATGTATAATAAGAGGGTATTCTAGTCTAGAAATTTGAAGCAAAAATATGAACTCTTTCACAATTTTTACCATTAAGAATAAGTCTGTGTGACGATTTTTGGAAATAAGATCAATTCTCGTAGTTATAGTTATGTTTATGAGGCGCCAACTGAATCATTAATAGAAAACGGTAATTTGTTCAAAAAGAACGTGAGTTAGTAAACTCATTATAAAATAATTTAATTAATATCGATAACCAAATCAAGTTTCAACTCGACGGCTTGCAGAAGAAGGTTATAGAGATTTGTCTGATGAGTAATCCAATGAAGTTCTGAATTTCCTATAGAAATTAAAATTACCATTAAATTACTCAAATTACTGAGGATAATTTTAATTGTGTTTTAACACTTCATCTTATTTTTCTACCTGTTACTGGTTTAGAGTTATAACTATCAGCTTCATACCATAACGTATGTATATTGTATGGTATACCCATGCACAAGCTATGCTTATGTCAGATTTATATATATATATATATATATATATATATATATATATATATATATATGTATATATATATATATATATATATATATATATATATATATATATATATATATATATATATAAATATATATATATATATATATATATATATATATAAATATATATATATATATATATATATATATATATATATATATATATATATATATATATATATATTATATATATATATATACATATATATATATATATATATATATATATATATATATATATATATATATATATATATATATATATATATATATATATATATATATATAATTTAAAGATGCAAATACTACGAAATGATGAGAGATGAAATATAAATACATATTTACAAAAAAAAAATTGAAGAAAGAATATTTAAACGAAAACGCTATCGCACAACAATTTAATATAATGCATTACTACACTCATAAAACGATTATTATTGATTATTATTTAAACAATATATTTTATACATTCCACATTCTATGAAACAATAAATTATCATGTCCCAACCTTGACACCCTACAACAAAGAGTATCCAACTTGGTTTACTAAAAAACTAATACAATTAATCAGTCGAAAGAAATTGCGATTGCAAAAAAACACTCAAAGAAAGCTAACAGCTACTGAAGTATATATCAATATTTTTGTGTATTACTTAATATAAACGCACTGTTTTTTATTGTTTTTATATTCAATTGTAAAAGGCCCTTGTGCCGTATAATAAATAAATAATAAAACCCTTATCCGCACCCCAATGGTGCATAGGGCACTGCTTCATATGAACACAGTGTTATCTTGATCGTTTACACACGAAGGAAAGGTGATCAGCCCTCCGCTTCAGGTACCAGTCCAGGGTTATATTGAATAAATATTACAGTGAAAAAATCACTTATATTTATTTGACCCCCCTGGGAATCGAACCCGGGACCTCCAGAACGGTTGCCGAGCGTGCTGACCATTACACTACAGAGGCGGACAATATAATTAAAAAAAATAATTATAATTAAAATAAATAAAATAAAAAATAAAATACATCGGCTAGGACTAAAATTGTATGTAATTTAATGTCTGACGTGTGGTTTGTTGGTTCGCAGGCAGCACGACCCGCCCCGACGCCTCGTGACGTCCCAACGTCAGCGCATACCTCCTGCAGCGTCCCTCTTGACATGAAATTCGTTTTAATTATTCCAGAGAGTCGTGCAATGACTTTGGAGGGTACTTCTGAAAATGCTCTAATTGTTAACGGAACGAAATGACATGCGGAATTTCGTTTGGCACGGGTTGCGACTATTGTCTAGATCGATACTCGGTATTCACGTCTCGACAAATATTTTACAAGTCTCTTGTTTATATTATTACTATATAAATTATTGCGCTTTATAATAAGAGCTAATGCTTGCGTGCGGTTAGCCCATTCTGCAACCATGAGTTCGATTCCCAAATTTTTCCACTATAACATTAATTTTATATTATAACAAGAAAAAAAAAAATAATGATTAAGAAAGGTGTGTTGAGATGATTTGGACATGTAGAACGAATGAGTGAGGAAAGAACGGTAAAACAAATTTATGAGGCGAATGTTATTGGATAAAGACCGAGAAAAACATAGCACGATCAGGTATGCCAAATACTTGAAAGTGGTCAGGTTAGGAGTCGTAACAATCGGCGGGTATGTATGAGGAGATGCATGAACGTGGAAGGGGCGAAGAATGTTTGCAAAGAGTGGTGTGGCGTTCTATTCTCTCTGCCTACCCCTGCGAGGAAGCGGCGTGATGGTTAGTTAGTTAGTTAGTTTAAATTATTATGGGTGTCTTAACCCGTGATGATCAAACTCGTAACACTCGAGTTTACAATAGCTATCTTCGATGGGATGAGGAAAGCTTTTATTAAGCAGACTCTTTTTATTTGTATGTGAGGTCCGAATATTGTAAAATTGTATTAAGTAATCATTTAACCAAGCCTATGATCGTCGTAGCTCTGTAAATGCCCAGACTTCCATATTTTTCTTAATCTATAAATGTTGTCAAAAAAAGAAGAAAAAAACCTTTATTAGAGATAATCCAGATTTGGACACATTCAAAATGTTGTAAATGTTATATATTGTTGGCATTTACATTACGGTTAGACAAACGCTTGTCTGTTACCACTTGGATTTTATATTGTTACGTCTAGTTTCGGAAGATTCAGATGCTTCCATCTACGGGTTATCATACATTTATTTAACTTCAAAACTATTCGTAACAATGTAATACTCAAATACTCAAACAGTAAAAAAAGTGTTTGTTTTATATTTTTTAGACGAATTAATTTTGTTTTTGATTTTCATGCATCATTTTCCGATCGGAAAACTTAACAGCTCAAAAAAAGGTAAAATGTTTTTCCACAGCGGTTTTTTTAGCGATTTTTCTCACGGTCGCTAAAGTGGCTACACGGTACGTAGAGCCAGCCCGGGGTGTGCTCTGGGGGAGGGTTGTATTTTTAAACTTAATTTTCTCACCCCGCCTGAAAATATTGAGCCCGTAGTGAGGTTATTTTAGGGTAGACGAAAAACAACTGTCGGATGTTGACATCGGGTCGAACGGAATATTTTACGGAAAAATACATGAAAAAACTTTACAGGGTGAAATTACTTTAAACTTATCCTCGTAAAACAAGTCATTTTATGTAACGGATAATTCAAAATGTTTACATATTTTTTTGGTGCCAAACTTTTCAGCCTTTTTTAATTTTTATTTAAGTTTTACTTGGTTAATACTACTATTCCCAAAAAGTGGTATTTACCAAGTAAAACATAAAAATAAAAATGTATTGATATTACCACAAATAGATTACCGAAACATGTTATGAAATTATTTATCTTTTATTGAAAATTGATTCGAAAATAAAGAAATTATAACGTTTGATTTGTTATTAGTAAATTAGCTGTACCCGGACACGTTTTACTGTGGCTCAGTTTGGATAAATATAAAATAAATAAAATAGATATCACACATTTCAAATATTTTTCGTTTCACAAAAGTAGTGAAGCAATGATGTAAAAATCTTTTAAACAACAATGCACTCGAAAACATTTAAAACGCTTAGTGACTCAGATTTTCATCTTCTTTCGTTAAACAAAAAAAAAACAAAAGATGCGTAAAAATAATTGAGTTTTTCCGAATTCCTTTTTAAAAATCTGGGATTCTCCACTTACTTTTATTTTTATTAGATTTTATTATTACTATTCCGAGTTATTTTTACGTTTTAACATCTCAACACAGATACAGGATTATATGGAGCTTTAGACTTAGATTACATACGGTGTTATTATTAAAAATTAGGCGGAATGCATCGAGATATATATTACAATAGATTTTAAGGAAGAGTGTTAATTGACAAGTAAACCGTAAATTAAAAATGGACATATATTACCACAAAGTGACTGCCGAATTAATTAATGAAAGAATATGGATGTTTGGTATTCACAGGGCTTACAACCCGACAGTGGCGAGCACAGATAATTAACAGGGTAGGCTGTAGAGGTAAGTAGTAAGTTAAACTAGGTACTACTTACTACGGTAGGTAGTAGATGTAGGTAGTAAGGTAAGCTGGTACTACTAGTATCAGCTTACCTTAGTGCTGGTAGGGTAGGTACTGGTTGCGTTTTTAATATGTCACGCGGGTAAGTAAATGGAAGGCACGCCCCTGGTCAGAGGTAAATAGGTAAAGTAGGTAAAAACCTGTAAATACCCAAATTTCCAAATTTTTCTTATCTGTATTTAGATGCCAAAATATAAAAGATGCTTTATCTTAGATAAGACACGTATAATATGTAACTTGAAATTAAAATTATTTAACCTTATTTTAAGTTAGAAATGAGTTATTCACAAATGCATAAATAATGACTTGATATTCAGCCCGTGTTGATACTCTCATAGAAATAAATTATTAACGGTTTGAAGCGGTTTCTCATCAAGTTTTATAAGCTCAAGTTTTCACACTCCTTCCAGACTCCAGGGGAAGCTTTGTACGATTTCATCCCCTAAGATTTTCACGCCTGAACAACTTCGAGCCCCTGTGTAAGCGTTACGTAGAAGGGGAAATTATCAAATAAAAAAGACATCAGCATCGTAAAGCGTTGATCGGTAAGGGCACTTACATGAATAAAATACTAGAAAAAAAGTAAATAAACAAAGGCTGATTGCGATGAACAAAAAAATAGTAGAAACATAAAATACATGAGGAATCGAAAAACAAAAAACACTTCGCTTCACACAGATGTCCAAAATAAGAACGTGAAAGGTTTTTTGAGGCTATTCCTACTAAAAACATATGTAATAACATAAACTAAATACACACACACTAAATAAATTATGGAAAATTATTATTTTTGATAACGAATAATTTCACAATGCTTGTAAGACGATGAAAATATTTTAAAAAAATACACTGGCTTAAAAGAAGCAGAAGAAAACCGAGGAAAACTTGGCACAATCATGTATGTCGAATACTTGAATGCTGCCGGGTCAGGAGTTGTAATAATCGTCGAGTATGTATGAGGAGATGCATGAATGTAGGAGAGGCAATGTTTGCAAAGACTGAGTGGTGTGGCGTTCGATTCTCTCTGCCTACCCCTGCGGGGAAGCGGCGTGATGGTTAGTTAATAACACTGGCTTATTTTTATGCATGAAGATAATTTACAAGTAAAAATATTTTCAATGATTGAGGATAGTATATATATATGGTACAAGGGATGAGAACCCATTTGTTTTATTTCTTGTGCGATTTTTGTTGTGCGGGTAAAATATTAACTGATTTTATAGAATTCATATTAATTTTATCAAATTTATTTTGTCAATACTGAATTCTTATATTTATTTTTTGAATAGTCATTAAAGGGATCCTGAAGGGTGGGTAGTGTCGGCCTCTGTCTATATGTCCTTCTTCCCTTCTCATTAATCTGCGAAGAGTTTTTATTCCTTAAAAATATTTAAGAAAATCCCTCTATGCGCAGCTGGTAGAGTCCTCCAGGACTTAACAATAAATAAATGAGCCTTAACTGATAAACATATTTTTGCTGAATCGACTATATGTAGCCGCATCTTCTTCCCGTCTCTGCAGTTCACGTTCTCTCCACTCAGCGTATCTGTTTCGTGGCTTATTGTGTTCAACTATTGTTAACGTTTTCATCCTGTATCGTCTTACAGTCAAACAAACACATAAATACGTGAACGCACACTCGGAAACACACGGATACACAGTCTACTTTCATTACTGGGCAAGGCGGAACCGAAGAGTTACATGTATGCTACAATAATGGAAAAGGTACTCCATTTGCAATAAATCACACCTACCTAATAAGACTTATATGAATTCAAGTATGATTTTAATTTATTAAGTAGTTTACAAATACTTGTTCACAAAATCTGGATTATCTTCAATTACAGGAGTTATTTTCATATTATTTTTTGACATCTCATCAAATATGAACAACGTCGTATATCAAAAAACTTGATTTTTCAGGAGATCGTTTTTAAAGATTAAAAATATAATAAAATTTATTAAAAATAAATATCAATTTTCTTATTGAACTTTTTACAGTGCAACAGATATTTTAAGGTAAAACCAGAATGTTTTTACTCCATTTGAAAAATATTTAGAATATTAAAAAAAAAAACTATACCTTTTCTTCAAAATGCAAAAACAACACTTTCTGCCCTGTAGCGGGTAAATATTAAGTTAAAATATGCCGTTTTTGCTGGGATAATGTACATTTTCAAGGCATTCCGAAAACATGCACAACAGAAAATTGACGATTTTTGATATATGACGTTGTTGAAAGGAGTGAGCGAATTGTCATTCAAAACTTACCTCATTGGGCACGCCATTAATATCTAAAGTCTTTCTTTTTTATTTACCTTGACTGAGCTACAGCAACGCGTGGCCGGTATAGCTTGTTTAACGCGCAATAAATACTTTACGGTTCACCGTTTTTGTTTAAGTTCAACAAAAGCATTTATTTAAGAAATATTTATTTATATGCCGCGCGAATCAAGTATGTATAAGCGATAGGTTGAATGTATACCTGTACAATGAATGTCTGCTCTACCATATACATACATATCTAGATATGTTCGTGCATGTCTCCGTAAGCACAATATATTTATGTAAGGATTATCTCAATATTTCAATGTGCAGACTTTTCAATGGTACGCATGCATGAATGGTACAGAAAAGGAATTATTTACCTTTCACCGTAAGAAGAGGGGCGACTCAATCTCGGATTATGAAATTTTGCGTAGAGATAACAGATTTGCAAGCAAATAATTTATATAACAAGAATTATTTTATTCCGGTTTGTCTGAGTGGTGGCTGTTATACTTTGTCAGACATATTTTGTTTACGAAAATATAGTGTTATAATTTTCAAATAACGTACTATAAAAATGGCGTTATTAATAATCGATAAATAATACTGGAGAGATGATGTATACACGTAAAAAGATCAGCTCGCTAGCAAATGAAAAACTGAAGTAGAACGATACCACATGCTAAGCCCCATAAGTGAGTATAAAATCACCATGTATTAAACCAAAACCTTCGAGTATGTGTATGACACATAATATCTATCCGTTTACGTAGCGTAATGGTGAGCATGTTTGGCTACCAAGTTGGACGTTCCAGGTTCGATTTCTAGACGGGTCAAAATAAATATCAGTGTTTTTTACGGTAAAATTTATTTGGCTGGTTTAAGTGATCACTTTACACACATGTAACATTCAAGATCCAAGAATTTGAGTAGTGTGGTCAATAATGGGTAGAATTGGTGAATGTTACACGTGTGTAAAGTGATCACTTAAACCAGCCTATGACGGTCGTGAGCCCCGTCAATGCCCAGACTTCCATATTCTTCTTCATCTTTGATGAGATGTCAGAAAAAAAATAACAAGATTTTTAGATTTTACAATTTCAATATATGGTACATAAAGCTAATCAGTTAATTTTTTCACTGATAGATTTTCATATAATTTCGCAAACTCAGCATCTAAAACATGCATTGAATACAATAGCAAAGTGCAGGAGGTGGTTCCCATTGTGAACAGAGTACATTCGAAAGAGGGAATAATGCTTGGAGGGAAATAATAGAAGGTAGAAACGATGTAGGAGATTCAACAGAAGCTATCCACTTGGAATAATCTGATGGTGGAAAATGAAGAAAAAGACAAAAATCCGGTTTAATTTTTCCTCCTGAACGAGAGGAATGTCGACGATTCTTTTTGCTACTAACTGTCTAAGAGAAAAAAAAAGCGAATAAGAACATTTTATCAGAAAAATTAAATTTTATTTAAGAAACTAAGGGAAAAGCTTATGAATATTTATTTAGTTGTAAAGTAAGAACTTGGAGTATAATGGATAAAGATACAATAATTGGACGCTGTGTCTAAACCTTTAAAAGATTTTCTTTGCATAATTTGAATAATTTATAGTCTTGCCAGACTAAATTACTGTCAATTTTTTTAGTGTAAAGACATTTATCTGGCTAAATTATTACTAGTATTTTACATATTTTTTCTTTTACTACATTACATATTTCAAACGTCGCTAATCGCATTTCAGCAGGAATAACGATCAAAATTGGATAAGTCCCAATATACGAGTATAAAAGTTAAAAATTATTCATAACACTATTTTTAGAAATATCACAAAGATATTTAAGTGCATTTCAACGGCTTACACCTGTTTTCATCCTTCATTTACTAGTTCCGTGTTTCGCCTCCATACATCAGTGTCGGTACCAGCACTGCGTTGTGAACCACCAGTTCGACTACAATGGACATGTTTTTATTTGCAATCAC
Organism: Brachycentrus maculatus; assembly: GCF_059751285.1. Taxonomy (NCBI): domain Eukaryota; kingdom Metazoa; phylum Arthropoda; class Insecta; order Trichoptera; family Brachycentridae; genus Brachycentrus; species Brachycentrus maculatus. The sequence continues at coordinate 949,487 of NW_028281093.1, forward strand.
TTTGTTCAAAGCACCATTCATATTATTCCCTGCATTTAACCTTCTCTCAATATTTTTATCCACTTTTCCATCCATTGAGAACATGCTTCCTATATATAAAAAAGTATTAATTTATTTAAACTTCAAGTACAGAAAAAAAAGAACATTGGCGGGCTTATAGCTAAAAAGCAGTATCTCTCAACCAACCAAAAGCAGACTTGCAATATTGGTCAAAACGTTTGCAATCAGAGGTACTTGAACATTTAAAAAAACATAAATTACAAATTGATGATAATAAGGAAGGCAAAGGAAAAAGAGACTTTAGAGAAGAAAAAGTAAGGGAGGAGGTTCGATGGACAGTTAGGATTCTAATGATAGATAGTAATGCACTTGAAAAAATGCTTGCACTTGTTCCAGGAATTCGTTTTGTGTGATAATCTTGCATTCTGTTTCATCTTTCAATTTTTTTTATTAATACTTTTGTATTGATTTTTTTTTTAAATTCATATGTAAATAATACGAAACAGTTGGTAAATATACAATACATTTCAAATATAACGTTTCTACCTCTAAAATAAAGTAGAAATAAATCAATTATCTTTACTTTTTACCAATACTTCACCAAAGTTTTTCCATTGAATTTATTTCGTAAAAGGATCGCCATTGTATCTACAGTGGATGTGTAGGGGAGATGCGATTGACAGACACTGCCGTAGAATTTTAATTAGCAGTCGAGTGGAAACTAACGAAATGTCAGGAAACTTTTTCCCGTTGTTGCTTGTTCATTTCGCTTGAAAAATAAACTTCCTCGGGCAAGCTTAACGTAGAATAAATTGTGAAAATAAGTCTTCAAAATGGCTGCCGATGAATTACATTTTTAATCATAAATTTTCATTTAACTCTCAATTAAAGGACAATACCCATTCATAAATTTGAAAAATTTAAGTTGAATAAATCATAATACGTAAAAACTTATTTTTAGCATAAAAATATATATTTATTGATTTGGCCTTTAATTTGTAGAACTCCATTTTAATTTATGTATTAATTTTAAATCATATGATTTTTTGACATCTCATCAAAGATGAAGAAGAATATGAAAGTCTGGGCATTTACGGGGCTGACGACCATCATAGGCTGGTTTAAGTGATCACTTTACTAGTTATTTTTATGAAAATAACTCCTGTAATTGGAGATAATCCAGATTTTGTGAACAAGTATTTGGACACACTCAAAATGTTGTAAATTTAAAATCAAACAGATTTTATTGAGGCAATTGTCACGATATAGTTTTTTATGTGTTTTTGTTAATAAAATATAACTTAGTAGACTCAAAAATCTGTGTTTGATTTAAAATTAATACATAAATAATAATATATACTTGTTGGTAAGAAACAACGTAGTAAAAAAATACGCCCAAAAATTAAAAAAAATATAATTAAAAAAGAACACACATATTTTTTCATTAAAATTAAAATAGAAAGAATGCCTGTATGTATATAATATAAAGATATAGAAATGTGATATGGCGACAAATACAACAAAATAAATCCATTTAAAGAATGAACCAAAGATTTTTGTATCGGATCTTTTTTTTAAATATATATTATTTTATTTCTTCTAACTGATTCTTTATCTATTCTAATTTACTTTTAAAAATCAAGATACATTTAATTTAAAAGGAATGTAAGACTTAAGAATAACTAAATATTTTTATAAAAAAAAGGTTCTTTGAGGTGGTTAGGACATGTGAAAGGAATCAATCCCAAGAGAATGAATAAGAGAGTATATATGGCATATGGAGAACATAAAATCTGGCCAAGGATATATGAATATATTTATAGATGTGAAGAAAGCTAGGAGCATATCGCTCACTCCTTTCAACAACGTCATATATCAAACATCGTCAATTTTCAGCTGTGCATGTTTTCGGAATACCCGGAAAATGTACTATATCCCAGCAAAAACGGCATATTTTTAACTCTATATTTACCCGCTACAGGGCAGAAAGTGTTGTTTTAGCATTTTGAAGAAAAAGCATTGTTTAATTATTCTAAATATTTTTCAAATGGAGAAAAAACATTCAGGTTTTACTTAAAAAGATCTGGTGCACAGTAAAAAGATAGATAAGTGGCTCGATATTTATTTTTAATGCATTGTATTATACTCGTATTTTTAAACTGTAAACGAAGTCTCCTGAAAAATCAAGTTTTTTGATATATGACGTTCTTGAAAGGAGTGTGCGATATGTTAAGAGAGACGAGTGTGACCTTCAATCGTCTCTGCCTACCTCTGCAGAAACTACGTGATGGTAGTAGCAGTACTAATAGGAGTAAAATATAAGCCACATTATTAAAATATGTTAATTATATTCTAGAGTACTTTATTCATCGTTTGTCTTCAAAAGATTGTAAATAAGTGATCGTATATACTCGTACATAGTTGTTACAACAAAGAAAATTAGCATTAAATAATCATATTATGCTACTTCAAGCAAGATACAACATTTGCCGAGATAATGAATTCCTAATATCAAAATAATTGAGATCTTCAACCATCAAAGTGATCTCTAATCGGCAAATAATGATTTTATGTTACGGGGAATCCATAAGGTGGAAGTCGTCCCTAACGAATTCCACAATATCAGGAAGCAATGGAACGCTGAAATGAAATCTTATAGGTAAGTACGTTATTTATATTGAACCTGCGTATCTGGTGCTGAATAATCTACCCAGAGAAATTCAATTATCGGGTTGGGTGGGATGAAAGGGTGCATATTTGTTATCCAGTGCGAAAATTTACTGTTGATGATAAAAATTTATTTGTAAATTTTGTTTTGTGTAATCTGTGAAATTGATCACTGTAACTCTTGCTTACTTCCGGGTGTAGATTTAGTGCGTTAAGAAGTGAAAAATAAAATTAAAAAAAAAATTGGATTGGTAAACTTGTTTAACATTTTTCAAAGATTTTATTCGAATAAATAAAAGGCTTGAAAATATTTAATACGTCATTTTCAATACTGAAATCATTATTTTTATTATTTTGAAATAGATTTTCACATCCTCTGTCTTTCATAATACATTATCACGATTACAAGTATTGATGATTTTGTCACTTATTTGATAAAAACTATAAGTATACATATTGGTTATAATGTGATTATGTACTTATACATGAAAGAGATCGTTTTATTTAACATACTTGAGATAATTATTAAATATAAACAATGCTTTTAATATACAACAATTCATATTGTTTATTGAAGGAATAACCCACAAAGCAAGGCCTCTAATTTAGAGCTTTGTCTGCTATTGTTAGTGCTGTTTATTGTAGAGAACGTATGTAAGATGTGAGAAATACATTACAAAAATTCAGATCAAATTAAAATAAATGGTATTTGGAATTAATTTTGCAGCTTTCGGGAATCAAACCCACCAAGGCAATTTCGCAATCAGAGGTCTAACCAACTATGCCACGATCCGTGTCATACCATATTTTTCTAATAAATATTTTATGTGGGTAGGTACTTTAATATCATCAAGTGATAAAATTTGTGCCACGTACAAAAAATACAATAAAATTATTAGTTTAAAAAAATAAAAAGACTCTTATAAATGGTTACGTCTCATAGGAATTGTCGAAACTATAAACTAATCATTTCATTCCGGTTATTCAGAAGGGATAAGAAATTTTGGAAACTTTTCCTACACGAATAAGTTGTTGATCGAAGAAACACCCTAAGAATTTTTATATTCGGATTTTGACAGTCAATGTTATAAAGTTTTCTTCCGGAATACTAATTATAAGGGTAAAGGAAAACCTTTCTTGACGGAGCTCTTCATAAACATAGTACGCCAGGATATTTTCCAACTATTCATCGAATTAATTGTAGTAATAGTTTGATGTTCTAGATCATATAAAAATATTATTTGTTGATTCGGCAATAATTTTGTGGAGTAAAATGATGATTTATATGTACTTATAAAAAAAAATCTTCTCTACAAAGCCACTTTTGATTTTATTCATGTGATATGACCAGTTTTGAGAAATACAGATGTTCTCATCAACAGACATAATATAATTTGTTTCTTCACCTGCGAAGGAAAACTGATGTATGTTTATTTATTATTTATTTTAAAAAAAATTCAAATAATTTTAATGAAATACTTAGTCCAATATCCTTTAGCCTTTCAAGGAAATTCGTCATTTACACTAAATAATTTCTGTCATTACAAGTTACTCACAAGTTTTTAAAATACCATTTAACTATATAAGAACGTACCAACATAATTATCTAATAAATTTGCAAGGATTCCTCCCTAGTTCTTACACAGGATGCATTATTTGTTTAAACTTGGCTCAAAGCCTTTTTGATTGAAAAGTTTGTAGGATTCCCCGAAGCAAATAAGATTGATTGATGGATTAGTCATGACTCCTTTGAACGGGCGTTTTAAGTTTTTTCAATTTCTTAAAGAAAGCTTTCAGCTCCAGGTTGAGTTGAGTAAGCGATTGAATCTTTCAGGCGATTAATTTGGGTGCTGATCCCAATCCACACCGATCAATGTTTTTCCTCTGTCCAATATTAATTTATTAGAGCTTTTAAGTTTTACTGACATTAAATATATATATATACGGTTTTTTAATTTGAATTAAAATTAATAAATTATTTTATGTATATTTGAAGAACTAAATTTGTGATTTTCCATTTAATAATTAAAATGGAACATAAAGAACTCTTCTTAACATAACGAAAATGAAACTTTGTTTTTAAATCACTATAAATATTTTATTATAACTTAACTATAATGTCTACCGGTTTCGAAGCTAACCGCTTCTTTATCAAGACTGATTAATACTAAAACACTATCTACTTAACAGAATTCAAAATATTTTGACGGTAATAACCCGGTAGACATTGTAATAAAGTTAAAATAAAATATTAAAAGTGATTTAAAAAACAAAGTTACATTTTAATTATAATAAATAATTGTTACTTGTGTGACTGTATTTAACGTAATCTATTGATAAAATATAAATTAGATAACCGCCGATAAAACAAAAATAATCAAAGCACAAATACTAATGCATTTTTTTTCATTCCGATTTCGTTTTAAGTTAAGTGATAAAAAAAATCAGTCAAATAATAAAAGTATACTTTCTTTCCGCATTTTTTTTTTATTTAACCAGTGACGGATTTTAACGTTACCGTCATAATCAGACTATATCACAGAAGCCCGATCACTGCTCAAAACAAATAAAAGAGGAAAAAAAACATTAACGCTTTTATCAAAGCAATTTTGATTGCATTAAAGAAAATATGAAGTTTTGAGAACTACATATGGTATGTTCTTATCAACATGTATAATACAGTTTGTATTTTCATCTTTTGATGGGAATATCATAATTTGATGATAATATTGTATGTACGTATGTTGTGTTTACATTAATAACTTAAAAGTGGTCTTAAACGAGTGTTTTATTTTCATATTTAAATTTATATACAATGTGATCGATTTCATCACGTAAAAATTCGTATTCCTCGTAAACGTGGGTATATAGGAATGAGGTTTGAATCCAATCTTAAAATTTAAATCGCTTTGTACGTTCAAAGCAAGGTATCTTTTTAAGGTGTATTATCTATGTATTTAATAAAATATGTTTAATTTTCTTTGAAATTCTCTCACCAAAGAGGTCGGAGCAATATGTACATTGTACAAGGATTTTTTTCCCCTTGTTCATATTTAGCTGAGGGAGGCGCCGCGTCCGCAATATTGAAGGCAAAGCGGATATCAGAATTGAGAACGATAAACAAAGCGAGGAACATAATACAGAATGGAAAAACTCAATGGGAACAAGATGAGATGTATAAAGCTGGGTAGGTAGGAAATATAAAGGGATAATGAAGGAAACTAAATACGATTTTTATTTTTTTTAAATTCTAAAGATAAATAATGATTTTTTTGACAACTCAATGAAGATTTTTTTCATTCTATATATTTATTCAAATCACAATTTTTACATATTTATAACTTTTTTTGCAGAGACCCACCAAGCCACCTTGTGTGTCTTGTCGGTGGAGTTCTTTTTAAATACATAATTTTAATACATATTATTGTTTTTAACGATTTTAACCTAATATACACACAATAATAATATAGAAGTCTGGGTATTGATAGGGCGTATGACCCGCCAAAGCCTGGTTAAGCGATCATTTTACACACGTGTAACATTCACCATTCTACCCGTGATTGACAACCATCTTACTCAATTTTTGAAGCTCTTATACATACTCGTATATATAACATAATTCACACGTCGATTTATGAGTGAAAAAAGAGTATCTGTTAAATAAAAGCTTTCTCAATCCAATATGTTGTGAACTCATATGTGCTGTATCATGAGATTGATTATATGTATAGGAGTTTTATGATGTGTGAATATATAACACGTGTGTAAAATGATCACTTAACCGGCTATGTCATAAGTCCTGTGAATACTAAGACTTCCATTTTCTTCTTCATCTATGTTGAGATGTCAAAATGTAAAAGTATTTGATCACACTCAAAACGTTGTGAATACGTATTTTCGTTCTTATTTTGTTACACACAAATGTTTCAATTTCATACTATTTTCATATGAAGCCCATACATACATCTCATTTCATAAATCCATATCCGCGCCCTATGTGGAGCATATGGTGTCCAAAAACTTCCACCAAGCTCCTCTATCGGCTGCTAGCTACATCTACGCGATGTTTAAGAAATGGCATGTAGAATATATAAATAAATTTTGTAAATAATGTTTTTAATACAACATGAAACTCTGTCTTCAAGAAAGCGTAATATCAAAAATAAAATAAAAAGTTTTATAAATGGATTACATCAATCATATTTTTTTTCTCATTTTCTTCTTAAAAATGCAAAGGTATGCTTAATTTCGAATCACGAGTAAGATATTTCCTGGTTTAAGCTCGCAGATTGAGCGCTCTTTATGAAAAACGTCGCACCCTTCAAAATTATAAAATAACTAAGTCATAGATCTATTATCAATTAATCATAGAAATTCTTAAAAAATATATATTTTGATTTATTTGGGAGGTATACAGACATTTCTATAAACTTTCAAAAAAAAATATTTTATAAAATATAAATGTATGCAGGTAATTATGAAAAAAATGTAAAACAAAACCTTGTGTATATTATACTCATTTGTACTTACGTATATTTACACATGTAATACGTTTTGTTATAGAGATTTCATTAATTTCGTATTTAAGAAATTATTAAATAGATATATTATAGACAATAGCTGTACGTAGCCACGCATTGCTATGGCTACGCAGTCTAGTTAAAGAGAAAAACAGAAAAGAGTATCACACATTTCTAATACTTTCATTTCACAATACTTTTAGGTATACAATATTTTAAAAGCTCTCAAGAAATCCGCTGTTCGCCAAAAGCAATGTTTTATTTTTATTGTTGGTATTGCGTGGTTCGGTGACTTTCAACAGATGGCGCTGCATTTGAGGTTATTAAAAAAAACACACACACACACACATTTTTACCAGAGGGGTTAAATCACTTATCAAAGATACAAGCGAACATTCGTTTGTACTGTGGTCAAAATTTCAAAACAATCAATGAATAACTTTAGGAGATATAAGACTTTGGACAAACGAATAGTATTATTTATAATTAAAATTCTAAACAAAACAAAATTCTAAGAGTAGAATGTGTTTTATTATTAATCAGTCTTGATAAAGAAGCGGTTAGCTTCGAAACCGGTAGACATTATAATTAATTTATAATTAAATATTTATAGTGATTTTAAAACAAAGTTACATGTTAATTATAAAATGGAAAATCACAAATTTAGTGCTTCAAATATAAATTATAGTATTTTTTATACTATAATTTATATTTTGTCCGCCTTCGTAGTGTAATGGTCAGCACGCACGGCTACCGTTCTGGAGGTCCCGGGTTCGATTCCCAAGGGGGGTAACATAAATATAAGTGATGTTTTCATTGTCATTTTTTCAATATTACCCTGGACTGGTGGTACCTGAAGCGGAGGGCTGATCACCTTTTCTTCGTTTACAAACGATCAAGATAACACTGCGTTTATATGACGCAGTGCCCTATGTACCATTGGGGTGCGGATAAGGGTTTTATTTTATTTATTTTTTTTTTTTCTTTTTTTTTTTCTCACAGAGATGCACCAATTTTTAAAAATATTATATATTAACACGAATGATTTTTAAAATGTATTAAAATATTTATTCCATGGGCTACGTAGTTCTTCCGTTATTCGATTCAAGATTGGCTGTAGGGTGAATGCTTGGTGTGGGAACAAGAAACAATCCATTAGGGAGAAGGGCAATGAATGGATGGAATAAGAGAGAGAAGAAAGAGTAGGGGGAAAGGGAGTGGAAGTTCTCTTGTGGTCACTTTTTGTTCCACAGCACTCGCTCTTCAGCGCGAAGATCGGCGTATTTGTTCGATATAAATGGATGCATAAATCACAAGGATCGTGAAGTGCCTGGCTGTGTGGCTGTATACTATTAACAAATGGAATGGGCTTCAACGGAGTGACAAGAGAACTGAGAACGTCTGGTAGAAAGTATTAAACTTTACTAAAGAATGTACTATTATATTTCTTAATCGACAAATAATGTACCACAATTTTTACATATTCAAATTGAAAGCAAAATCAAAATCAAGAATCAAATATACAAAAATGTACTTTTTTAGGTATTTTTATTTGTGTTGGAACAAAAATGTTCCGATTTGATATTTTCTTGTACGCCTGAGTAGCTACTACAACCATTTCCCCGCAGGGGTAGGCAGAGAGTATGGAACGCCACACTCTTCTGTCTTGAAATACACTTCTTTTAGCTTCTTTCGAACCCAAAACCCTTACTATGGGACAACAGCCCGATCACACATACATATTTATATATATATATATATATATATATATATATATATATATATATATATATATATATATATATATATATATATATATATATATATATATATATATATATATATATATATATATATATATACCGTTTTTCATGGTCCTACTTAGATTCCAATTTCATAAGTTTTATGATGTTGAATAAACCTTAGAGTAAAAAATCACATATTTATTTAAATCCCTTAGGAATCGATCTCAAGATAGGCAGCACGGCAACTAAACGCGCTAAACAACTACGCTAAGGGGTCGGATATTTCTATTTCTATAAAATCTATTAAATTTTTTTACAGTGCTGACAGATTAAAAATAAATGATGTTTAAAATTTCAAGTCGAGCTTTATAATGTTAAAAATAGCAACGTAACAACGTACAAAAAACCTCTATTAATTCTACAACCATTTTAGCGATGCATACCAAGGAATAGCTTTTTTAACTAAGCTTATATATATACTTTTCTTGTAAAAACCATTGAACAAGCTTTATCTTGGTTCTAAAATAAATAAACCGTTTTCTTCTAAATGTTTCAAAACGAAAAAATATATACTAAGAATTTCTAAAAAGTAAAATTTTATTTCAAAGATAAAACGAAACGACTTATAATGACTAAAATAACAAAACGCACAATTCAAACTGTACATTTTTTCTCTTTCATTTTATAAACTCACAAAAGAAAGACATTGTTTCACAAACTACAAAAAAAAAACATCGGTGAGCTTAAAGTTTTGGGATGTGTAACATGTATACATTCGTATTTCCATCCACCGGGAAAGCAAATCCTTGATCAATGTAAAAGCCTTAAAGGGTGAGTGAATGCATATATTTCTAAGGGCAGGGGTAGTTCGGAAGATGCTTCTTACAGGTGAAATTCAAATTTAGAATCTAGGATAGTATAGTCGAACCCACTTTGGCTGTCTCAGCATACATCAATTTAAGGGAACACTTTTAAGATATTAAATTGTATGTTTCGTATACCATACACTGGGAAACGAACAATATACATATACATATCGTAGTCGTACAGGAGAAAGTGACTAACTAACAAAACGTAAAATGTTCAGGAGGGCCATTTAAGTCACTTTTACTTGGCAAGAGAATAAACATCAATGCAGTTAGTAATATTTTTTAAAGTCAATATATTATACTTCCAAGTTTTAAATCACTTAGGGATTTTTCAGGGTAACATCAAGCTAGTAAGATATCAAATAGTCAATAATAACGTTTTTGTAAAAAAAATGCACTTGGTCACTTTCTCCTGTATGACTAAGACATATGTATATTCTTCAGTATTGACTAAATATTTATTGAATCGGCAGTCACTCAGTGAAGTATTATTTGAATCCATTTTCATTTAAAAAAATACTTGGTAATTACCACTATTTCTTAAAATCTGTTGTATATGTATTTCGATGCATTTAGCGCCATTGACAACAATAGAACAAGGTGTTTTTTTTAATAATGATGCTGAGTGCATCGTAACACGTGTCATAATAGATTTTAAGAAATAAAAGTATTTTTTTTATCCAAAATAAACTAGTAAGCCAACTACGTGGTTTCGTTAGCTTGCTGAAAAATAATTGTTGCATACAGAAGAGGAGATGTTATAGATAAATAGTGATCACTGCATATAGTAAATGACCAGAGCCTCTTATAAACTTCCTTTACAACAAATAATAATAAAAAAAAACAAGTATTGTAAAATGTGCCCTGGGCACGGAAAAACACAGTGAATATACATTATTATAAATTCAAATCATGAATATATGTTTGAAAAAAAAATAGCCAGGGGTAAGCTTTTCACAATATTTTACTTTAAATTTTTAATAAGTGCAGTAGACACATTATTATTACATAATTAAAAAAATACCATTAAAAGGTTAAATCCCAGAATTTTCAGACTGTTATTTCAAATGAATCCTAAAAAAATAATGAAATAACCGTGTAAAAAATAATATTCGTGTATTTTTTTAAGGGGTCAATGTGTGTGTTTTTTTTTCACCGTTAAAAGAAAGGTCGTGTGTGATATCCCTTTGTCCGCGTGTACATAGATTTAAAGTAGGTTACGCCCGTTCTGTACTGCGTTGATATAACTTTTTATGTAATGCCTTTAAACTCGATCCTTTTCAACCCCCCTTATAAGCACGAAATGGGTAAGAGCTTGGTGATGCAATGACACGTGTGCGATACCATTCCAATAATAACGACGTGTTTACTGGTAACATAAAAGCATAAGTTAAGTATGTGTGTTGCGGAAATGACTGTAAAATTGTATTGGCAGAAACCACTCACAGACACGTGTAGATGAATAATAATCCCAGAAAAAATGAAATGAAATTTGACTCCCAGAAACGGGGTTTTGTCTCTTGCATTAGGTTGAGTAAGGTACTCAACCTAAAGATAATTTGGCGAAGGGCGTAAAATTTTACCCATCGGTATGTTTTTTTTTAGTACTCATGCATTATACAAATAAGGTAACATATGTGTGTTTTATCAATGCAAAGGTAAAAATGACTTAATAATTACAAAATAAACAATTACTTTAAAACGAAAAAACGAATTTCTCGATGTTAATGAGGGAAAACTTCAAGAAGGCTATTTAAAGTGCATTCATTAGCAATTAAGAGTAAATATGTGAAGAATTGTATTTCTTTTCTTCATTCTATTGTGTGTTGTATGAGTATGTTCTAATTTTCATTTTAATAATGAAATGAAAAGAATAAAAAAGTATTTTAAAAAAAACTTCACCAACAAACCACATCAGACGGCTTAAAAAAATGCGTTATAGGAAAATGTATTTAAAACTAACTAACTAACTCACCATCACGCCGATTCCCCGCAGGGGTAGGCAGAGAGAATAGAACGCCACACCACTCTGTCTTTGCAAACATTATTCGCAAAATGTATTTAAATACTCATATATAAAACAAAACTTTGAAAATAAAAATAAAAAAATCTTAAACGGTGCATAATGATAGATGGTGGTACATTATAAAAAATACCATCCATCGTTGACTTCAAATTTTCATTTGATATAATCTAATACCAAAAAAATAGTAGAGGCGTCAAATATGGGATGGAAAAACGTACGTTATTTATTTCAAATTGCCTCATTTCTATTTGACATCAAGTTACTCCGAAATTAGATGAAACCCTCCCCCTTAGGGGATATATCCAGGTTTTAGATTCTTCCAGTCACTATAAACTGCTTAGGCACCTTTCGGTAGAATTACTTTCTCCCTATATCCGCCCTTAGACTATTCGTTCCTCTTGAGTACTACTACAGAAGAATTTCATTTGACCAAGGATTATTCCTCCCTTGATCTGTATAACACTACCCCATTTCCATTTATCTTTCTTAGCAACTGTTTTATAGCATTTTTACAGGAAATCGATTTTCATTCGGCAGAGACGAGAATTCAACTAAAACAACTTTGTCATTAAAATCAACTACTCAGACAAAAAGCTATTATATAATATTAAAACAAGTGGAATAGGTAGTTTATTGTATTAATTGGCGACTTTTTTAGATAGTCTGTACCTAATTTAATTTTTTTCGATTCGATCACATTTGATCGATTTCTTCAAATGTCCAGGATTTCTTCCAGATCCTGTGCTTTGCCAGAACGATGGGCGAAGGTAGTAGTTATCGACGGCAATTATTTCGATCAATGTATTATAAAAAAACAACAGTTTCATATGCATGCACCTAATATAATCAATGCATTGATATCCTTGATGATTAGGTATCAAAAACATAATTTGGGAAAAAAAAATTAACGGCGAAAAAGCGAAAGTTAAGCTTGCCAAACAAAAAGTAATAAGTAACCCATAAGGTTACGACAAAACGATGTATGATAGATGTGCGAATAGTGAAATAAGGAAGGAATGCAAAGCTGAGATAAGCATTATCGATAAAATTAAGAAAGGTGTGTTGAGATAGTTTGGACATGTAGAACGAATGAGTGAGGAAAGAACGGTAAAAAAAAATATGAGGCGAATGTTAGCGGGAAAAGAAGCAGAGGAAGACCGAAAAAAATATGGCACGATCAGGTATGCCAAATACTTGAAAGTGGTCAGGTTAGGAGTCGTAACAATCGGCGGGTATGTATGAGGAGATGCATGAACGTGGAAGAGGCGAAGAATGTTTGCAAGGACAGAGTGGTGTGGCGCTCTATTCTCTCTGCCTACCCCTGCGGGGAAGCGGCGTGATGGTTAGTTAGTTAGTTAGTTAGTTACCCATAAGGCACACAAATAAAAAAGAATAATAAAAATTAAATTAATATTTTTTTAAAGAAAACTACAAGTATATTTATGTGTTTTCTTCATTATATAAAGTACATAAGTGAGGAAAAAACAATATTTCTTATTCAGTGTTATTAAATTATGCCAAAAACCATATTCGCATAATGAGAGTAAACTCTATTTCATTCGCCTAAATATCCATCTGCCAACTGTCCTTTCATGAATCTCACGCATACCAATATAGCGTGTCGACTTAAAATGATGATGTATTAAAAAGTTGATGAAATTCGACGTTAAGAAAATATTTCCTTTTTAATGGCGTAAGTGACAAGTTCAATTTCAATGAGTGACGTCACGACCAGTTAACCTTTCACCGATCCACACCCGAACGTCACCCCGATGCCGACCCAATACCGACCCGATACCGACCCGATACCGACCCAATACCGACCCAATACCGACCCAATACTATCCCAATACCTCCCCCAAGTAATACACATTACCGCAGCCCCACTGAATGCAACGCAATCATAGTACAGTACCACCCCCTCCCCTAGCCACGGGATCAGCAACGTGTGACTTGCGAGCCTTTCTTTGTCAAATTCAAAATGACTTTTTTAACAGAAAATTTGAATATTATTTTGCGCATTAAAGAAATTAAAACTTTTAAATATACACTGTACTTTTATTCTGTTTTCTTTACTTAAGAAATTAAAAATGGATATTAAAAAACAAAAATCGTTGAATGTTAATAAAAGGTACCTTTAAATATTTTTTTAATTAAAAGAGATTAAAAAAAAAGTGTTTATTTGATTAGAAAAGGGGGTTATCGATTTTTGCGCTGATTTATACATCTATGATGCATGGTTTATACATCACGCAGGCGGACATGAAAGATGTATATACATATGATTTATGCATCTCTGAATTTAAAAAAAATTGTTACATAAAAAATAATGGTAAGTCCTTTTAACATCAATTAAATTGTTGCAAATTTAAAATTTGCTCCCCAAAAATTACGTTTGGCTTTTTGGTCTAAAAGGTTGCCGACCCCTGGGCTAGCCGGTTGCTTGCAATGCTGCGCTGGTTGCCGATGGAAGGTCTATCGATCGACCGCTCTGCGCTTCCCCAAGCTCGCGAGGGAGATTATATTGGGAAACATTATTTATAATTAGGAAACTCCTGTCAAATAAAACAGGAATAAAATAAAAGACAGGACGGATCCCGAATGTTTTCGGTGGAAAATTCGATGAATTTCTGTGGGGGAATACTTATAAAAGCAATACCTTGCAGTCATTCGAACTGTCATACAAAATACTTTGCACTGTGAATGTTTCAGATTAAGAAAAAAATATATTGGCATAGCACCCAACAGTTTTAGCAAAATAAAAATTTATAAACAAGAAAAATATTTTTCCACATAAAATATGACGCGAAAAATTTTAAATAATTTTGCTCACTGGAAATTTTATATTTTAATTTACTTCCTTTTTAAAATAATATATAAAATTGAAATAAAATAAAAACAAAAGTAAAGTGATTTTAAACATTTTAAATATTAAAGGATTTACATTGTGGTGAGTTATTTTTACTTTGTTTATTTAGTATTGTTTACATGCTATTGTAGGGATTATCCTGACGAAGAGACAAGTATGTCTCGAAACCAGTATACAAAAATCTCTTTTTTTATAACTCCTGCAATTGGAGATAATCCAGATTTTGTGAACAAGTATTTGGACCCACTCTAAATGTTGTATACAAAAATTTCGGTTATATACTACCATTTCTGACATTTTTGTAAAAAAGTAGGTAAATGTGATTTTATTTCAATTCATATTTATTATTTTTTATAACACTACTGTAATATGTAATATTCTACAATAATATGAATATTTATTTATAAATAACATTATATGGCCATTATGACGTTAAAAATAAAATAGTGAAACAATTTTTTTTAATGTTCTTTACTTTTTACTTTTCAATAGTACTACAAAATATGCATTCTTTAATAGAAAAATATATGATTTTTTCAATTGTCGAAATGATATCTACCATTTGCACGTTGCATATTCGCTAATTGTATCAATTCAGCATGCGTTATAGGATGAATTCAGATGAAATTCACAACCGGACTTCGAATAGAATAAAACCTTTCACTGAAGATTGGCTACAAAACGAATGCAATCGGAATGCAAATGCAATTGGGGCCGAAGGGATTCCTACTGTTGGCGCGGGAATTCTCTGGAATAGGCGGGAATTTTAAATATTACCGCTTTTAATCACGCCACTAAAAAGCTGAATGGAAAATGATGAAACCACCTGCTGCTCGGGATGGATGATGAAGTATGGAAGTAGGTCGCGTTTTTAGATGAAACGCTCGGTCTAATATCGCGAAAGTACAATAAACTCCAGTGTACTGTGTCAGTGGGCTATGAAAAATACCATTTTATGCATCATTAGTCGAGTGGTAGAGGCCTTTGTATCATGAAAAATAATGAATAGAAAATTTTTTTGTACATTAATCATGATCTTAATAAATATTTTAATAATCTAACGAACGCGCTAAAATGTTTCATAACAATTATACCTACATGTACATACTCGTATTACAGTATCTACTCAATGAATTAGGGCCACGCAGAATTTCACGCAATTTCTCAATTCAAACAGGAATAACTCAGAGAAAACCTTGAATAAAACAAAATTGAATTTTATTTACACATGAAAACTTTATTACGCTTAAATTATGCATATATTTTCATATAAATATAGTTAGTATTTAGTATTTCCACCTTTGGCAGAAATAACTGCCTCAATTCTTTTTGGCATACTTAAAATGCACTGTTTTATCATGTTTTTTATTTCTTCGTCTTCTGACCAAATTTTTTGAAAATTTTTTTTAGATAGTCTACTGTCGGATTTGGAAATGAGTATACCTTATTTTTAACATGCTCCATACGTTTTCTATAGGATTAAGGTCCGGAGAATTTCCAGGCCAGGGGAGCAAGGGCAGATTTTTGTTAGACAAAATTTTTATTATTGATTTAGCCCGGTGGCAAGGTGCCCCATCCTGCATGAAGGTGTATGGACCTTCTTATGGACCTTCTGTTGGGTCGAGTGTATGGTAGAAGGGCAATAAAATTCGTTCGAGGACCTGCTTATAGGAATTTCGGTTCATTGTTCCTTCCACGAAAAACAACGGCCCAGGTAAATTGTTAATAATACATGACCATATCATTGTTGCAGGGGGGTGTTTGATAACTTTTACCACACAGGCCTCATTGTAACGTTCCATTGGTGTTCTCCTGACGAATCGACGGCTCTCTGTCGCGGCTTCTAACTGGCACTCATCACTAAAGATGACCTGAAAAATAATGAAAATTTAAGTTTAATTCAAATATATAAGTTTATTTACTAAAATGATATGTTGAAAATTCAATTTAAATAAATACCTTTTTCCAATCATCTACCGAGTAATTTCGATGTAGCCTGGCCCATTTTAATCGATCCGCTTTCATTCATGGTGTCAATTTTGGTACTTTTACAGGGCGCCTGCATTTTAGATTTACTTCGTAAAGACGTCGCCTCAGTGTTGATACCGATATATTTATACCCTCTTCTTCCAATTTTATTTTTAATGTTTTTGCTGATGCACTACGGTTTTCTAAGGCACTTTGAACGATTTTTCGATCAGTCCTCGGTGTTGTTTTTCTAATCCTACGACAGTTCTTTCGCCGATTGCTGGTGGCGGGTGACTGATTTTTTATTGATTTTGAAATTCGGTCCACTGTTTGACGAGAAACGTTTTCTTTTTTTGAAATTTCTCTATTAGATAGTATTCCTAATTTCAGTATCACTATAACACTAGACTTTTTTTCCTCAGAAATGTCTTTACTTTTTCCCATTTTGTCCTTTTCAAAAAAAACACTTGTGTTTACAAAAAAAAATTATACTTTATGAACTAAAATTAAAAATTAAGTTTTTTTCACAAGACACGATAACTATATAACCTCTCTGAACAAAACAACAACCAGAACTCAAGAAACTTCACTAATAAATGAGATAGGACTATTTTTTGAACTTTCAACTATCTGTCTACCTGTGCTAATTAGGGACCTTTCTCAGAAAAAGGGTTTGAAATTTTGTAAAGGCTTAAATAATCCAGGTATATTTAACATATTATTGAAGGTAATATACATGATATTAGATGTCAATAGAAAACTTAAAGTATTTATGTAAAATAAATATAATAATCCAAAAGATTTCAGAGTATTCAAAAAAATAATGGGTGGCCCTAATTCATTGAGTAGATACTGTATGTCATTTTGCCAGGATACGTGAAGAGAAAATTGTACATGATATGCAATAAAATACGACATGGCTGAACGATGAAATATATTTCAGATCTACCCACCATTATTATCCATTTATGAACAGCTGTATTATACTTAGTTTCTCTTTTAAGGACTTTATGGATAATGGAAGCAGATATATATATATATATATATATATATATATATATATATATATATATATATATATATATATATATATATATATATATATATATATATATATATATATAAATATATATATATATATATATATATATATATATATATATATATATATATATATATAATATATATATATATATATATATATATATATATATATATATATATATATATACATATATATATATATATACATATATATATATATATACATATATATATATATATACATATATATATATATATACATATATATATATATATATATATATATATATATATATATATATATATATATATATATATATATATAATATATATATATATATATATATATATATATATATATATATATATATAAATATATATATATATATATATAAATATATATATATATTATATATATATTTATATATATATATATATATATATATATATATATATATATATATATGTATATGTATATATATATATATATATATATATATAATATATATATATATATATATATATATATATATATATATATATATATATATATATTTATTTATATATATATATATATATATATATATATATATATATATATATATATATATATATATATATATATATATATATATATATATATATATATATATATATATATATATATATATATATATATATATATATATATATATATATATATATATATATATATATATATATATATATATATATATATATATATATATATATATATATATATATATATTTATATATATATATATATATATATATATATATATATATATATATATATATATATATATATATATATATATATATATATATATATATATATATATATATATATATATGTATATAATCGGTGACAATTCTTTAGTAATAATCTTGAAAGGCATAATTTTTTTGCATGATGCGTCAAGGTAGGGAAGCATTGAATAAAATTTGCCCGTTTGGATGTCTCCCCTTGAATGGAAAATAAAATGTACAAAAGACAAAATACAAAGTGTCTCTTTACCCAGTGAATACACCCCTTTAAAATATCGCCAATGTTTTTTTAGGGTGGAAATTTACCCATAATGCCATGTTTCTATAAATTTTTCATCGTTCCGAAGTGCTTTTCATGTTCTCTTATAAACAATAGACGGTTTAGCGAAAATGTTTGGGGAAATACTGCGTGGAGCGATTGTTCCCAAAACAAAAGGACACTTTTAGATAAATCTCAAATAAAACAAGACGAACAATGCGTAACAAAGGAGTAAGGATTGGCCGAAACAATAAAAATCTGCTTAATAGAGATCCGAATAATTAATCATTTGTTCCGATTCGAACATTGTTAGGAGTTTTAGCCAGTTTATTATAAAAAAGTACGATTCACAAACAGAATTTTAAACTAGGATTCATTTTTATTTCCAACGAACAGAAATTCACAATCAAAACTTGTAACTTGTTTCTTTGTTTGATTCGTTGTTCTTCAAAACTTGTTTCCTACAAAATTACTGCTTTGAAATTTGTTTTATTGTTTGGAATATTGAAACAAAGTTTTTTTCACAAAAGGATATAAAATTACATTTTAGCAACTAATAGAGACAAGCTTACGATGAAAATAATTTACTTTTTACATACAGTACGTGATGGGCGGTCGAAGTAAATTTTCATCAGAAAGAGACGAGGATTAAACAAAAAAATTGTTCTATTAAAATAGACTCCTCAGATATACTCGTAAATATATAGATTTTTAATTTAAATTTTACTTGGTTAGTACCACTATTACAATATCTAATGTGATACGTGTTTCAATGCACTCAGCTAATTCTAAATTTTAGTTTTGTATCCTTGGGACGTTGAAGGATGGAGAAGTTACGAGCTGTTATTTTTTTATCAGTGGGAATATAGACAATAGGGGGAGGCTTAAATCAATGTCATATTGTTAATTGTGGGTTTACTATTGTTTGCATTTTATGAATTTCTATTCACGTGTCGCATTAGATTTTAAAAATAATGGTGTTTTCCACATAAAACTTAAATTAAAAATGGATAGATATTACCACAAAGTGACTGCCAAATCAATCTATGAAAATAACTACGCATATTATTATTAAAATATGTGGAAGAGACAGTTTAGTCTTTAAAATAAGTCTTTTGTTATTTCGGTTTTTGGATTCGATCACTTAAAACTAATCACGTCAATCAGTTCACAAATTTGGTTACGTATTGCGCATTTCTAGCTCAAATTTTGACATCAAAAACTTAAAACGACCTAGAATGAAATATCATCTGAGCAAAAACCATTCTAGCTGACAGTTCGACATCAAAAACTTAGCAAGAATAAATTATATGAACTGAGTAAAAGTATCAAATACCATCCCAATTGGTTATCAAAAAAAATAAGATTTATCCATTAGTCACATATTTATATCAACTCTTCACTTCATAGTTTTGTATTAAACGATATTCATTTATTAAGAGTCCTTAAAAAATCTTACCTTATGTTTGAAGATATTTCAAGACCAACTGCATTATTTACGTTCTTATCTGAAAAAAAAACATTTAATAATTTATATATTATATATCTTTATTTGGGTGTTTAAAAAATAAACGTTGAAAATAAGTTTAAAAATATGAATGAGTATATACTGTACAAGTCTTTTTTTTTAAAGAACCAATCAAAAATAAAAAAAATAAATTATCAAATTCAGATGGTGTCAAAATGTATTTAAGGTATGAGTAAAATACTATAGACGCTAAGTATGTAGAAAATAAGAACCATGAATTAAAAACAAGTGGTATGGAAGCCAGACTGATCATAACGAAACTCTAGTACCAACACTGATATATGGAAGCGAAACATGGAATTGGCAAAACCAGAATGATAGCAGAGGGACCGTCATTGAAATGCAATCCCTCATACGAATGTGAAGAAAAATCGATTTTTGACAATTGAAATTGAAAATGTAAGAAAGGAAAGTAGGGCTGAGTTAGGGATAGTTGAAAAGATTAAAAATAGTTCATTGATGTGGTAAGGATGTGTTAGAGTGATAGAGAATAACATAGAAACTATTTCGTAAATGTGAATGGGAAAACAGAACGAGGACGGCCAAGAGAGATTGATTAGAATAATAAATTAGAACCTAACTCTGATCATGTCAAAAGTTTACGTTACAGGAGGGCATGTATGTAAAGAAAGTTAGAAGTGTATGTCAGGACGGACAAGTATAGCATTCTATCCTCCCTGCCTACCCCTGTAGAGAAACGGCGTAATGGGAGTAGTAGTAGTAATAGTAATACAGAGGGATGAATTCGATTTTTATATTTTTTTATCGTTTAGTGCCGTTTGATATTAAGAAAAGCTCGCGTCACATCCGTTCAGGAAATTATTTATGCACGATATCAAAACAGAGGGTAGGTAAGTCCTTTAGAAGGTAAGGATTTTCCTAGGATATGTTTGTGGTGGATATTCTTTGTACAAAAACTTGGCTCACTCACGTGACATCACCATAGGGGTAGCATACGTACCATATAAACAGCCTCAAAGGCCGTATCCTTTGAATTTCCAACCAGTTTATTTCGAACCTTTTACTTGATGTTATTCATAATACGCCGTGTGAACGTTATCAAACAAAGCTGTGGTGAAATTACACAACCCCTTACGAATTTTGGTGGAAAGTCCGCCTCGAGATTTTTCGGAAAGAAAGGTAATTTGAAATGGAATAGATCCATGATACGTTTTTGTAATTCGTGCTTCAGAACGCCTGTTGAATTGCCATTCTGAAGGAAAAAAGATAGTGCTTATATTGCGAAAAAGTGGAAATAATAAGATTCTCAGAATATTTTCCAAACACTCGATCGTATCGCCAATTTAAGACAGTGACAATTCAAATATCTTTCAATTCGTGTTAATAATTTACAAATATTCAAAATAATATATTATAAAGCATTCGTCGTTACGTTACCAATAAAATAATCCGCTTACAATACCAATTTTATTGATTTAATTTTGAACAAATACTAAAGGATATCGGTCGTGTTATTTTAGGTGTTGTCTCGGTTTTTACTCTCCTATTTTGCAGGTAATATCATAAAAAATATGGAACGCATAGTCTGACGTAAAAGCAAAAAAAACTAAAAACCCGTTAAGTAAAAATGAGCTTTTGATACACCATGGCATGATAAGCCAAAAAAATTTAAGGGAAAAAATTAATTTAAACACATACTGCTAGTTTTTTCAATGTTTTAATGATTTTTATAAGGCAAAGTATATTGCGCTATTAAAAAATACTAACACACGTCTCAAAGATCTTACGCTGGGAGAAAATTATTTTGATTCTTTTTAAAATGAAAAATGAAAAACTTAAATCCATTTTCTCAGGATATTTTTTTACTGCAAAAGGGGGAAAAACTTTGACGTTCCTTTGATGTACTAAAAAAAGTATTTTTAAAAATGCGTTCTACACAA
This sequence comes from Brachycentrus maculatus, assembly GCF_059751285.1. Classification (NCBI taxonomy): domain Eukaryota; kingdom Metazoa; phylum Arthropoda; class Insecta; order Trichoptera; family Brachycentridae; genus Brachycentrus; species Brachycentrus maculatus. The sequence continues at coordinate 971,672 of NW_028281093.1, forward strand.
TAAACGTTGGGAAACAATGTGAATCACAAGACCAAAAATTGTACTACCACTGGAATTTAAAATTTAAATTTTGAAATCCGTAAAAAACTTTGGAGTACGAGTACAAGTTGAAGGATTTTTCCAAGGTCGGGTCGTAGAGAAACAAAGGGTTCGTTCAACCCTTAGAATTACGAAACTCGGCGTGTCCTAATTTCATGAATAATTTTACCAAATTGACGTTAACCACCAATATCTGACGTCATCGAAATCCGAGAAGTGCGTCTCCCTTATATATTATACCTCCCCTAAGGTGAATTTTAAAAATCGTTAATTAATAAACTAAAAAACAGAAGCTTATAAAACAACCTCTACGTATAATTTATTACTAATAATGCATATTCATTATTGAATAATTATTATTTTTTCTTTCCACGTTTAAAAATACAACAAATATATTTTTCTTGAAATCGCAACATAGATGAAAAACAACACGGATGTCTGGGTATTAATAGGGCTTACGACTTGTCATATACTGATTTACGTGATCACTTTATATACGTGTAACATTTAACATTCTACCCATGATTGATAACCACACGCCTCCGATTTCGGAAGTTGTATTTGTTCTTCAATTAATACCTTCTTTCACATTTGAGTTGAGTAGGTTTTTTTTAAGGAACAGACACATTTTTTTATATAAAAGCGTCCCCTATTATACGAAAAAATCGGAAAGAATCTTACAAACATTTCATTAAGGTCTCTGCTATAATAACCCAAGTAATACTAAAATATTTCGAAGTCATAGTTCATGTTAATCTCACATCGTTTTATGTGCTAGTTTTCGGCAATATTTATGGTTGATTTGAACAAGCTTTTATTTCGCAGAGACTTTTTTATTATTAAAATGTATGCAAGAACCTTAACCAATTACTTTTTAAACTGATTGGTTAAACATTATTTTCTATTTTTATGCAGCTTATAATTTGACCGGTTACTTTATTCACAGCACGTTGTGGATTTCAATAAATTTTATTTGAATTTAAATTTTAAATATCTGGGTTATTATTTATGCCAGCACGCTTGGCTACCGTTTAGAGGTCTCCGGTTTGATTCCCAGGGAGAGGGATCAAATAAATATCGGTAATTTTTTCACTCAAATTTTTATTCAATATTACCCTGGACTGGTACCTTAAGTGGATGGCTGATCACCTTTCCTTCATGTGTTAACGATCAAGATAACACAGCGTTTATATGATGCAGTGCCCTTGCACCATTGGGGTGATTTATTATTTTTTTTTAACTTATGTGTTCAGAAAACGATCGCATTTTGTTTTTCATGAATCTTGTAATTGAAGAACAAAATGTTGTAATCAAATAAAAAACGCACTTTTTTATTTGATTACATTATCTCTATTCCAGTCATAGTATTAGCCTTATTGACGCTAGTATAGGGTTGCTAATGTCATTATCTGGCGTGCGGATGGTCATAAAATGGAAACTGAGATGTAAAAGGGTTCAAGAATGGAATTAGTTAGATATTTAAAGTGTGAATTAGCCAATATTACAGGAAGGAAGGTAAGAGGGGATGAAGAGGGTTGTTCGTGTTACGATCGGTTATCATATGGGTATTTAGGTGAGCTACACGTTATAATAGTAGGTTGAATGATGATATGAATATTGCTTATGGTACAATCAAGCTCTCTTAGGCATAGACAGCTGCAAAACAAATCATCAAACTGTTATCTTACTCAATATTGAATAAAAAATATCACATATTTTTTTACAATATAACTAACTAAATAACTATCACGCAACTTTCCACAGAATTAGTCAGAGAGAATAGAACGCCACAATACTCTGTCTTGCAAAAACTCATCACCTTTTCCACGCTCATGCACCTCCTCATATATACCCGCATGACCACTTTAAAGCATTTGAAATACTTGATCATGCCATCAAGTTTTCCTCGGTCTTCCTCTGCTCGTATTTCCAAGTACAAACATTAACCTCATCATTTTTTTACCCTTCTTTTCTTCAGTTATTCGTTCCACATGACACAATTCCTTGCGTTATTTCTTTATTTCACTATTCGAACATCGTTTTGACGCACATCTTTCTAAGAGATCGCATTTAGACTACTTCCATACGTTATAGTTGGTGCCATATTTAAAGATAAACTTCCACATTTATATATTTTCAAGAGTAATTTAGGAAAATTTTGTTTACTTTGTAAGTTTGATTTAATTTTTCTTCCTAATGCCCAGAACATATATTACTCACGATTTTTTTCAGCGTTGGAACCAAAACTTCATTATGTACTACCACTTTAGCTTTCGATATCACAAAAACATAGCACCAAATAATACACAAGTCTTGTTTAATTTATTTTCTTGTTGTTTCGTATTGTACAATAGCCTGAAGCGTAGACTAAAGGAACTATTAAGTTTAGAAAACAACAAACGTAAATTTTGATGGTTAATGAAATTCCTCGAGACGTTTTCCCGGCAAAGGTAATTCTGGAAGTAATTTGGTTTTAAAGGGTACTTTTAAGTGCTGTACATACCTAGGAAGCATCATGTGTAAACATTGGTTTATAATCTACGGAAGCTTTGAACAAATTTACAGCCCTTTAAAGTTAGAAAGGGATAACGACCAATAACGACCCTTAACCACATGTAACATTTTCTTGCGAGGAGCCAAAACATTTATGTACACACTCGAGTAATTTTCACGACACCAAGATGTAAATTAATAATAACATTTGGAAAACGTTCACTCAAATTTGTCAAATGATCATTAATATGGATTTATCCCCTTACCAGAAGACGTGGGTAAGCCCAAAAATTGTTACACACTAGTTTCTTGACTATAATTGTCTAAAATTTGGATGTCCCTATCACATAAATTATACTATTTTGTAACATTTCAACAAAGATGAAAAATATGGAAGTCTGGGAAATTACAGGGATTACGATCGTCATAAGCTTGGTTAAGTAATCACATTACACACGTGTGACATTCACTAATTCTACCCATGATTGACAATCACACTAGGTACTCATTTTTTTAAAACTTCTAAATACATTGATCAAACTCGTTACACAGTATGTGCGAGTACAACGGGCCATCTATGTAGGGACGAAGAAAACTTTTATTAAGCAAAGACTTTTTCTATTTGTATGTGAGGTCCAAATACTGGATTATTTTTACACACTTGAAAAATGCTTGAAAACATAATTTTGAATTTATTTTAGCTTATATTTTGAACATTTAATTTATTTACATCATTTTGAGTGTGTCCGAATACTTGTTCACAAAATGTTTTAAAAAAACTCATAATTGGAGATAATCCAAATTTGGTAACATGTTTTTGGACAAAGAATCGCCTATTCCACATTTATGTTTCTTCTCACATGTCACATACTTCCCAATTATTTCACTCTTGACCTGACCACTTCCAAGTATTTGAAATACTTGATCATGCTTAATTTTCCTCGGTCTTTTTCTTCTTCCATTACCAATCACATTTATATCATAATTTTCTTTCACTGTTTTTTCTTCATTCATTCGATTTACATTAAATTAATGAATGTATTTTTTTCGTCATTATTTTTACGCGATTAAGTCATTTAATAATTTGATATTTGACTTTCGAAGTAACAATTTAATCAAGAAAACTTGTTTAAATATTTAATAAGGTTTAGTTTAAATATTAATTATTATCCTTAAAGTCGTTTTAGATTAAATAACTCTTTATAACAACAAATTTAAAACGACATTCGATTTTGGAGCCTGCTTCAGAGAAATCTGTAGGTGACAAGTCAATTAAGTTTACGCAGTCAAGGACGCAAAGATGGGGAAGCATTTTTATTTTATATTAAGGGGAGATAAAAGTCGGATCTTATTTGCATAGAGCACTCCATGCGTTGTAAGATTGGAGTTAAACTCGGGCAATATTACGGAGGCAACAAAATACAGATACTAGAGAGAAATTATTATTTCAATAATTGGTCATTGCCTCATTTTTAATTTGAGTTTTACTTGGTAAATAAATAGCCCTATTTCTTAAAATCTACGGTATTTGAAAATTATGTGATATGAAGAAGAATATGGAAGTCTGGACATTTACGACCGTCATAGGCTGGTTTAAGGATCACTTTACACACGTGTAACATTCACCAATTCTACCCATTATTGACAACCACACTACTCAAATTCTTGGAAGTTCTATATAAATTAACCACTTTTGAAGTTTGCCCCGTAAATGCCCAGACCTCCATATTCTTCTTCGTCTGTGATGAGATGTCAAAAAACTCCTATAATTGGAGATAATCCAGATTTGTGAACAAGTATTTGGACACACTCAAAATGTTGTAAATAATTGAGTGAAATTGGTAAATCATTCTCCTATTTCTTAGCTTTGTTACATGTTAACCGCTCGCCACACACAGTCTACAACCCTTGATACACAAAGTCTGTAATCCAAACAAAAGGTCTGGGGGTGAGTTAGGTATGGTCTAGGGGGAGGGCAGAGGGCAGCTGTGGGGGTCGTACAACGTGTTGCATTTTGGGAAACATTTGGCCGAATTATTAACGAATAAATTCACTCAACACTAGACTGACTGGATCAATAATACACGTCACGAAGGGTGTCTGTAGAAAAATAAGCATTTTTCCACTACGAATCTTGTCAGCGTAAATTTGCTTTTTGACCCGTCATATATTTTTTTAGTTGTCTCAGTAACTAGGGTAATTAACAGTTCAAAGTTTAACAAATTTTACATTATAAGGCAAAAAATTTACAAAGTTATGTTGAAAAAAGGTAAAAAAAACATGTTCTAAATAGAAACACATCCTTTGGCTTCCAAATTTTCATCAATTTACAGTTTCAATAACATATAATGTACGTTTTTGTTTATTTATACTGCAAGTATATTTTTTTGACGTTCATACTTATATATATGCACTAACTGCCCTCTAATTTCAATGTTAAGTACCATCAGTCTTTTTCAAGTTACATTCTGTCAATTCAACAAAGATGAAAAAAATATGGATGTCTGTATATTTACAGCTTACGACCTGTCATGGTCTGTTTTTTGTCATCACTTTATAGACGTGTAACATTCACCATTCTATCAATGATTGACAACCACACTACTCCAATTTTGGAACTCATATATATGATATGATTCATACGTCGCATCACGTGTAAGTTCACGGCAGTATCTTTGGTTGATCTGAGTAAGCTTTATTTAGCAGAGACCCTTTTAAATATATGAAAGATACAGATACAATGCTTGTTGAAACCAGGTGGAAAAAATACCAAAAATAAAAGTGGTCAACGAAGTTTGAGGTTGATTTTATCAAGTTTATAATGTATCAATTTTTGTGCAATTTTAATGAAAATATTTAAATTAAATGATAAAAATACGACTACCTTTGACTTATTTTAGGGGTCCATAAAATATTCAGTGTTTCAAAGGGTACCATTACCAAAAAAATGAGAACCGCTGATCTATGTATTTAACTCGCAATTCTAGATAGAATTTCTTACATAAATATTTTTACATGTGACTTCAATGTAAGAACATTGAATAAAATAACTGTATGGATAACCTATAACATACAGAGAAAATTGAACACGTTGGTGCTATAAATAGTCAGCGGTTTATGCAATCGACCCGTAAAATTGATTTGCACAAGTTGAGAGATTCATTGATCTGCAAAATTCTACGAATAGGGTCGAAGCGAGGGTCTAAGGTACAAAGTGTCTAGAGTACAAAGGTTCTGCATGTAAAACAGTGTGAGTTTACAAAACCAATACAACTATGGTCATATTGGTTTTTACAGATTAAAATAAAACAAGTTTTTAGCTGGAAAAAAAACAAAAATCCATTTATTGATCTATAAACCTTGTACATAAGCGAGGTAAATAATAAATGTAACTATAACTACTAATCTTAAAAAAACTATTGTTTTAAATAAACACTACACTTTACATATTATTTTGTGAAATAAAAAGAAGCTAGTTGGTTGTTAATAAAAATGAGAGTGGTTCAAAAAACAAAGTCTTTTTATCTCTCAAAATAATATATCAATATGATTCACAAAGTTGATGCTTTCAATATTCAAAACACTGAACTTAACTGCTAACTCTTTTTTTGTTGACTAAAATTGCAATGTTTTCAAGATATGTTTTTATTTTATTATTATTCAAATTCAACATGGTGAATATGGCTTTTTCTTAAAATCCATTGCAATACGTGTCACTGTGACTGTATGTGCAGCAATTGGTGTTTGATAATGATGTTGAATGCACCGAAACAAGTGTCATGATATTTTGTTTATCCTAGCTGCAGGCAAATCTCTAAAAGTAGAAGCTTTCAGGATTATTCCTTTAGTAAAATATAAAATATAAAAAATGGTATCTTTATAAAATTAAACGAATTTGTTTTTAACCACTTTTTTATTTACCAATAAAACAAGTGGTTACAATAAAAGTTGTTTCATTTTAAAAAGTTTATAAAATGTGCCACAAAGTATCTGAGAAACACATTCAAGAAAAAGTGGTATCATTCAGGTTTTTCACATTTAAATCAACTGAAGTTATTAAAAAACAAAATTGAAATATCTTGAAAATACTCGCTAACATGTAAACAAATTAAAATTCAGTACCAATTTGTAGCAAATGCTTCATTATAAGGATTGAATGTACACAAATTCATCATTTTATCACTCGATCTCCCGGGAAATCAAGCGGAGTGCACTCATCCCTACAACCATTTTGAAAATGTCTCCCTGAAAAACATTTTCAGGGAGACATTTGCATTTTACTAATATACTCACAAGCAATTATACAAATATTAGGTTTTCAGAGGTTGAGTTAGTACCTGATTTATGACAATGGTGGCTTGATTATTTGAAAACATATGTACATTTGAGGACTGCTGTGAATTTTATGGGTGTGGAGAAATACACAACAAAGGAAATAGGGTATTATAGCACTTAAAGGGTTTATTGTCAGAGCTAATAGTAGTTATAACTCCTTGATGACGGAACTGGTGCTTTCAGGAGCTATTTAAGTGCCATATATTGATATCTCTACGTAGATGAAGAAAAATATGAAAGTCTACGTATTGACAGGGCTTACACCAGTCAAAATCTGTTTTAAAAGATAACTTTATACACGTGTATAACATAATAAATTGACAAGAATTTGAGAGTCTGAATATTTACAGGGCTTACGATCTGTCATAGGCTGGTTTGATCACTTTATACACGTGTATAATTCTTCATTTTTTTATCCTGTGAAGTAAGTTTTTTTTCATATTATGAATATAAGAAATGATTGTTTAATATACTCAAACCGCAATTAGATTATTAGACACAAACAATTAGAGAAAAGAAAACGTTTGAAGTGAACGATATAACAAATTAGTATTAAACCATCAGAATATTGTGTTATGGCATTATGGAATTATTGACTCTTCTCTCAAAATAAATTCGTCAGATAAAAATCTAAAAATATTTTTTACAACCAGAAGTGCTTTTAATTTCCGCTTCACGGATGAAATACGTTTTCATTTTCCTAGAGTTACAAATGAAACACTGCCATTGGGAGATATATTTACAGCTGAAGAAATTGTAGAAGTAAGTGTCTTGTATTCTGCGAGAAATATAATGCTATGCGAGAAAGTATGGCGTTTTAACTTGTATTTTCAATTTAAATCTTACATGGTAAATACCGCTGTATCTTTGTTCTACTACTACTCTACTAAACATCACACCGTTTTCTGCAGGGGTTGGCAAAGAGGATAGAACCTCACACTCTTTTGGCTTGAAATAAGCTCATAGCTTCCTTCACATCCATACATCTAGTCGCACATGTCCTCCGAGCACGTAGAATTTATCATTAGACACTCTCCTTATCATCTATTGTTTACTTTGTGTAATACCACTTTTATAAACACTTATTCTCGACTACCAGCTTCGGTTTTTAACTCTTAACAATCTGTAGGCCAGACATTCTGGCATGTGTGATTCTAGTAGGCAGCTCCGTGGGCCACAATGTCTGGCCCGGCGCAGGTATAAGAATTTAATCATTGATTTCTCTATCACCCAAGTATATCCTACCAAAAAAATATTTGAGGTAAATGCGGTTAATCTTAATTAACATGGTCATACGAATTGACAGACAGAGTGTCTTAAAATTAGGGAAGCAAAATATTTATTTTAATGGTAGAAAAACGTCACATTTTTTTTTATCAGAGTAGCTGTTCAGTTATGAGAAAAAATGGTCAGAGTGGAAAAGGTTAACGACCTGATGATGGAATAATTTTCCGAATCCGGTAGTCAAATATAAGTGTTTATAAAAGTGGTATTACACAAAGTAAACAATGGATGATAAGGTGAGTGTTTTATTACCATACCAGAAAGTTATCAATGATTTTAATATACAAAATATTTTATCATAAGAGATGAATAACGGGACAGACATATCCTGGGATCTATAAGAAGAAAGAAAAAGAAGAAAAATATGGTGTTTGATAATGGTGCTAAATGCATCGAAACACGTGTCAAAATAGATTTTAATAAATAGTGATTTATACCAAGTAAAAAAAAAAAACAAATTAAATTGTCTAGCGTTTTAAAACAAGTTAAATACCTCTATGTTTCGAATATTGAAAGCATTAACTTTGTGGATCATATTGATGTATAATTTTGAGAAATAAAAAAACTTTGTTTTTTGATCCACTCACATTTGTTTGTCACAATGTGAGTGGATCAAAAAACAAAGTCTTTTTATTTCTCAAAATAATATAAATACCTCTACCTCCCAACAGTTTCTAACGGTCTTCCCTCATTGTTAAGCTAACAGCTGCTGTGGTCATTTTTCGTAGAACGGTCATTCTTTTTTTAACCTTACGAAATGCACTATTATCTCCTATTATCTATTCCGATCCTACGCCAGCTGCTAGAGTTCGGATAAAGGGTTAGGAAGACGCGGCATGGAAATGAGTGATAAATGGTGGAACTTATAGACCAGTGGTTTTCAAAGCGGCTCTGCAAGGCCTCTGCGATGGCTTCAACTGGAAAAGAAGCGTAAGAAATCGACAATAATATTACTATCAAAAACTGCAATGGCTATTTTAGCTTGTGTGAAAAAGTATTGTATTATTTTGTGTTGTTTTACATACTTTTTTTTACCATATACATAGTCAGCAGCGTAAAATGATTATATTTTTTCATGATTTTCACTAAGACTGTACTCGCAAATATACAATTCAGTACGTGACTGGCTGCGCGAGGAGCCACAGGTGAATTCACGCACATTTTTTTTGTTTTTGAATATGTATTGAAAAAATATTTTCATATATTTTTTAAACTTCTTGCCTTTCAATAACTTTTATTATTATTTTCAAACCATATATTTATTTTGAAGTAAAATGTATTTTTTCAATACTGTGTCAATAAAAAAATCATTTACGTTGAATGTTACCAGGGTTAAAAGAAAATTAAGTTGTGGGTTATCGTTTATCGCGCCTTAAATGATTATAATTAAACAATCAACATAAAATCAGTTTTTTTTGCGTATTTAAGGACAGTAAAATATTAAGTGTTTCGAAAGAATTCCGTTGCGTAAAAAATTTTAGAATCGCTGATCTAGACGATGGAGAAACTTCACAATGAAAGAATGGTATTTTGAAAGCACGTATGATTAAATTCATCAGTAAAATAGATATACAAGAAAATTGTATGATAAAAATTAAAGATTTTGAATTTACCTAATAAAAGTATTAAGTGTACAATATGATAAATTTAGCACTATTACTTTAAAACGACATATGTATTGTTACATGTGTATATGGTAACGTGTTAATTCATAATTATGGAACCATTTTTGGCAAAGCTCGAAATGGGAAGTTATTCCACGACTTGGAAGTTCGCCAAAACATTTTAAAGTTGTCCACGTTATTATGGAAATAGTATATAAGAACGAGGTAATTTTTTAAATTTTGTAAATTTTACAAATTTAAGTAATTATTTTACATGCAAAATAAAAAAAAAATATTTTCTTCTTCTAACCCTTATCTCTATTTTTTCCTCTTTTTTTAAGGGAGTTGTATCCTTGAAATGTTTTAGGACAAAAAAAGTGGTATTTACCAAGTAAAACTTGTGACTGCCGAATCAATCAATGAAACGTCATCTTTCTTTATATATAAGTAAAATTATGAATGTTAGTTTGCTTCGAATATGAAATCTCATATTTATTCATTAATTGCTTAGAAACATTTGATACATCTTTATTTATTGTAACTGCAGACAGTTGGTAGAATTCCATATTGAATTGTTGGGTAATATATCCAAAATAAAACATGGGTTTTGTTGGATTGAATTCAACATTTATTTATGTATATTTTAATACGTGACGCGTTTCGTCTTCTTAGGACATTATCAAACACTGATAATGTGTGTTTGATTATGTCCTAAGAAGACGAAACGCGTCACGTATTAAAATATACAAAAATAAATGTAAAATTCAATCCAACAAAAACCGTGTTTTATTATGGATATATTACCCAACAATTTGGTACATCGTTGTTCTCAAATATGTGCATATATATATACCCATCATTGGTGTTGTTATCAGCAATAGATAAAATTGTGTTTTAAAACATATTTTTTGCCCGTAATGGTAGCATCTTGTGTTGAACGTAACAGCAACACACATAATACTAAATGAAAATACTAAATGGCTCATGGCAATACTAAATGGCTCATGGCATACAGGGTACTTCTCAATAGCTGCTGTCATTTAGGATTTCAATATTTGCGATTGCATTATTATTTCATACATTTTTAATAATTTCTTTGCATCACTAGCATTGTGAAATCAAACATTTAAGCAACGTGTGCTTTCGGTTTTCTTTCGTTTCCATTCAACCAGACTGAGCCACAACAAAGCGTGGCCGTGCATCCTATAAAATATTACACTCTTTATATCATGGTTATATTTTGTACTACTACTACTACCATCACGCCGTTTCCCCGCAGGGGTAGGCAGAGAGGAAGGAACGCCACACTCTTCTGTCCTGACATACACTCCTCGCCTCCTTCACATCCATACATTAAGTCATATATACCCTCTGATTACGCAGACTTTTGACACCGCCAGATTTTAGGCTCTGATTGATCTGATCGTGCCAAGTCATTTTCGGTCGTCCACGTTCTGTTTTCCCTCTCACATATATTTTCTTAGTCATTCTCTCGTTATCATCACATGTCCATACCACCGCAAAGAACTCTTCCTAATCTTTTCAATTATTCCTCGTTCAGCCTTACATTTCTTTCTTATATCTTCATTTTTAATTCTGTCATACAATGATTTTCCACACATTCGTCTGAGGGAGCGCATTTCAACAGCGTTCACTCTGCTTTCATCCTTCCTTTGCCAGTTCCATGTTTCGCTTCCATGCATTAGTGTCGGTACTAGCACGCCGTTGTGAACCGCTAGCTTGGCTTCCATGGACATATTCTAATTCGTAATCACTGTTATATGTTTGCAATATCCGTTATATTTTGTACCATCCATATATCTAGTTGCAAAACTAATTTTCAATTCTAGAGCTGTTCTCGATGGAAAATCAATAAAACAAAAAGTTCTCTATAAAAAGCTACAGTATAAAGTTCAACGATTCTTCCTGGCTGTTTTCTTCCAATCACTTCATGTTTCAAAGAGTTCTTAGACTCGAGATTGTGTCGAGAGATTTGGCGCGAACTTACAAACGAACCTAATAAAGGGGTAGCGGAACAAGTTTCGCGAAGATAAACTCAATATCAAGGGATGAAAAATGTGTCAGGTTCTGTCTTATCAAGTGGGTCACGAAACTTGAAAAGTGGAAAATACATGAAAATACAATGAAAATAATCAGATTATGAACGTCCCCTTGCATGAAAATCCAAGCAACATAAAACTTGCAACACAATTTAACTACACAAAGCCTTATTTATTTCATTTTTTGACGTCTCAACAAAGATGAAGAAGAATATGGAAATTTGGGTATTTACAGGGCTTATGATCTTATCAAAGGCTGGTTAAGTGATCACTTTACATATCGCTCACTCCTTTCAAGAACGCCATAAATAAAAAATCGTTAATTTTCAGTTGTGCATGTTTTCGGAATGCCCAGAAAATGTACTATACCCCAGCAAAAGAGGCATTATTTTTAACTTAACTTAATGTTTGCTCGCTTTAGCGCAGAAAGTGATGTTTTGCATTTTAAAGAAAAGGTAATGTTTAATTATTTTTTTAAATATGCTAAATATTTTTCAAATGAAGAAAAAACCTACAGGTTTTTCATAAAAAGATCTGTTGCACTGTAAAAAGTTCAATAAGTGCCTTGATATTTATAGTTAATACATTGTATTATATTTTTAAACTTAAAAAACGTTCTCCTGAAAAATCAAGTTTTTTTATTTATGACGGTCTTGAAAGGAGTGAGCGATATGTGCAACATTCACCATTCTACCTATGATTTACAACCACAATACTCGTTTTTTTTAAACGAAGTTTTTTTCTTTAAAAACGTTTTTTATCTACGAAGATACTAGTATATCATTAATCTCATAACAAAGTTTATATGAATCGAGGTAGTTTTAACTTTATTCCTGCTGCGTTTGCGATGAGGGTTGAACTGCTTGGATCTATGAAGGGATGTTTTGACCCGATTGCTTCGTGAAAATTCTGTCTATTGACCGTTGGAGAACGTTATTAGAGCTGAAGAACAAAAGGAAATCTTTAATATTTATTCCACGAACAATAGAGCTTTTTGCGTTATTTACAAAAGTTTCATGATAAAAATGAAATTGGGTGAAAAATCATTTATAACATTGGTACATTGACGAATAAAATATGTTGCATAAAAATGATAAAAAATCGATTAAATGAATGTATCACTCTTAAAAGAGACGTTTTGTTGATGAATAAAATGAAACTTTGGCTTGAAGTTGTTGTTTATCAGTCCTACCAACTTATTGTGTGATGTGTTACATTTTCACACTTATTCATTTTTTTTAAATGTAAACGTTATCTAAGAGTTATTAATATTTTTGGAAGTATATCTCAGATACTTATACCTCATTTAATAAAAATATCGAATAATTCAGGGTTTTTTTAAAATTGAATATTCGATATTCTAATTACATTTTGAGATAAATATATACATAAATGCAGTCTATATTTATACTCTACTCTATTATACGTCGTGAACCCAGTATACAACGAACTGATAAAAAAAATAAAAATGCTTAGTTATTAAAAATTCATTAATTATTTAAGTTTTGCTTGGTACATACCACCACTTTTTCGCAATTCTATTATAATACGCATTTCTTTGAAATAATTACGGAATCCATCAAAACACGTGTCACGATAGATTTTATGAAATAGTGGTATTTACCAAGTAAAACTTTTATTAAAAATGGATAGATATTACCACAAAGTGACTTTTAAATTAATAAAATAAAATAAATCATTAGAAGGCTATCTATCACTTTTACAGTGCCTTATTTTAACTTAAACAAATAAAAATCAAGCTAATCATATAATTTAAATGATTTTAGCAAATAAAAGTTCAAGCTTTTGATATATTTTTTTTACATCTATTCTAAAGGTGATAATTTTGCATACGTAGGTACTTATAACTAATTTAATATTTTCTCTCAGTTGCAAATTTCTGTTGAGTTTCTCTATTTGATGTAATCCCATTTGGATTTCACCCTTCCTGACATAGGGGATGAAACTTTCCAGACGCTTCTTTGTAAACAAACCCGATCTTCGCGATCTTCTTAACTCCACCTGTTTCCTACTTCTATTAACCATTCCTCTTCTCCTTCCTATACATTCATATGCCGCAGGGTCTCAGGAACATCAAAAGAAAAATGAATATACAAAATAATAAAAATATAAAAATGTTTGTATTGAGATGTTGTCTGAACCTTCTCGTAGGCATTCAAATATAGAGAAAAGTTCGAGGAATATAAAAATATATGAAGAAAAAAAATTGTTTCAAATACGAGATAGAATATACTAAATTTAGGAGAAATCTGTAATAAAGAAGAAAAAAACTTACATCTTCTCCTTCCAGAACATGTCACACCCAACATGTACCCTTCAAAATTAATAAATCAAATAATATTTAACCTATTATGGTAAGAAATACAAAATAAACTTTTGTAAAATATTATAAATAGGACATATATATATAATAGTTTATTTATATCCATCTAACAATAATTATTATGTTGTAATATATTTACAATTTTTTTTAAAAAAAGAGGATAATATGATAGAGATAAATTATTTAAAATTTTGGATCGAAACACATGTTGTAATAGACTTTATGAAAAAGTGGTATTCACCAAGTAAAATTAAAAAAAAATGGACAGATATTACCGCAAAGTGACTGCTGAATCGTTCGATAAAATTTAAAAGTTTGTTGAAATTAAGGATAAAAATAAAAGATTTAAATAGCATTTTTAAATGAAAAACATTTTCTTATAATTCTTTTCTTCACATTTAAATATTAACAATAATTAATGTATTTTTACTATGCATTGTATTTTTTAAGTTTTCTTTATTGAAACGTAAAACAAGACGCAAACCCATACAAACGTCGTGCCTTTATGAGATTTTTAAAATACATTTTGAATGTTGTACTGCATCTACTACTATAATCACGCCATTTCTTCGCAGGTGCAGGCATAGAGGACAGAACGCCACACTCTTCTGTACTGACAAACACTACTCGCTTCCTTCACATCCATACATCTAGTCATACATGCCCTCCAATCATGCAGACTTTTGACACCAAATGCTAAAAAAAGATACTATATAATAACGAAAAAAAAAACTTTTTTAAATTTATCGCTTTGCGAGAAAGATTAAGATAAATTCAATTTTATTTTAATTTTTAAATATAATGCCAATTATTATTCGTTTCATGTACTTTTTCATAGATATAATGCACTATCACTCTTTCCCACACAAATCTGTATGCACTGAAGTGATCTGAGGGCACAAAAAGTTTCCTATGCAAATAACAACATGTCATGTCAGCAACAGTCACTAGAGCGTTCACTTCGAGTACCTTCCTCCTTACTAAGGGCTCGAAAAGGGTAAATACCTACCCACTTATGGAGCTCCAATTTATGTTTATACTTGAAAATTGTATGCCATAGGTAAATCATCTTAAGTTAAATATTTATTTATTGATTTGGCGTTCAAATTGTAGAACTCCATTTTAATTTATGTACATATTTATTTCAAATCAAACACAGAATTTTTCAGTCTACTAAGTTGTATGAAATCTGTGTTTGATTTAAAATTAATACATAAATTAATTTTATTTAAATTAAATTTATTTCAGAGTATCATATTAAAAATAACAATCTGAATGTATTGAGTTTGATAAATTTCAAGTGTATATTTTCAATTCGTTTTTTGTTTTATTTCTTAATTAAATTAAAAACGTTGGTCCATTCCAGTAATATATTTAATTTTTAAAAATCTATTCGTTTGAGTCTTAAATCTTAAAAATAAAGATTTTATAAAAAATCTTTGGGTGTATTCCAGAATCCAATAATAATTTTAATACAATCCAATATATATAAATATTATTATATTTATTCAAATAAAGCTTTCGTTTGAATCTAAAATCTCCTAAATAAATCACCGATTGCTTAGAAATTTTGATACAATGTCGCTTATGATAACGCATGTGTTTTTAAATGTACTCATATCAGGTAAAAACTCGTATTAGCTTCGTGTTCTTTGAGGAGAAAAACAGTTATTTTTTTCTTTATCTATTTCTTCTAACCCTTATCTGCACACAATGGTGCAAAGGGCACTGCATCGTATTGACACAGTTCTATCTTGATCGTAACTTAGATGAAGGCAAGGTGATCACTCCTGCGCTTCAGGGAACAGCCCAGGGTAATATTAAATTAATATAAGGGTGTAAAATCACCAATATGACTGTCTTAGGCTAGTTTAAGTGATCAATTTACACACGAATAACATTCACCAATTAACAAGTATTTGTACATACTCAAAATGTTGTACATATTTATTTTTACTCTCTCCCCCCTGGGTATCAAACCCGGGATCTCTAATACGGTAGCTAAACACGGTAACTATTACACCATGAAGACGGTTTTTTTTAGCATACGTTAATTGCAATCATTGTGTATAACAGAGTTGCCATTGTGGTGGTTAATTTCAAAATATTCAAATGCCGGTTTATTTTTAAATAGCATTGCCATTTAGTTAAAATATCATGTGTCGCCATTTTCAATGCTGTCGTGGTTCGAAAAGCAACATGAGGTATCTCCGCTTTCGCCATTGTATTGTATCGGTTAGGATCGAAAGCGACGCGCGACGGCGGGAAATTTGAATTTCAAATGAAACGTCATTTCCGCGGCAACACGACACCGGCTGCCGCAAAATGGCGCTGACGCAAAACTAAACTTCACTTATGAAATCAAAACGCTAAGTTTTCCGAGACTCACTTGATGAGATTCAAACTTTAGGCCCGGCGAGTTCGCTAGGAAATAATGTACACATTCTCACAAACGACCATTGCTCTAAAACTATTTCTAACGTTATACAATTAAAATGTTACTGTCTTTTAAAATCACTTGAAATATTTTATTACAACTTTATTATAATGTCTACCGGTTTCGAAGCTAACCGCTTCTTTATCAAGACTGATTAATACTATATCAAGAATGATTAATACTATATGATAAAGAAGCGGTTAATTTCAAATCCGGTAGACATTATAATTAAGTTATAATAAAATATTTATAGTGATTTTAAAACAAAGTTACATTTTAATTATAAAATG
Organism: Brachycentrus maculatus; assembly: GCF_059751285.1. Lineage (NCBI taxonomy): Eukaryota > Metazoa > Arthropoda > Insecta > Trichoptera > Brachycentridae > Brachycentrus > Brachycentrus maculatus. Next base: position 988,558 of record NW_028281093.1, read on the forward strand.
GAAAATCACTTTCACAAAGACATTATTAAAGTAAACGGTGATATTTTAGTGATATAAATATGACATCTGAACATAGATGAAGAAGAGTATGGAAGTCTGGACATTACGGGAATATAACGCTCTTAATAGCTTCATTTCATCTCATTAATAGATGTCTTTAGTGAAGTTCTTGTGATTTAAGCACTATGATTCGAAATTGAACCATATATACCAAATCCTCCAAGAATTCGAATAGTTTGGTTGTGAATAATGGGTAGAGTTGGAAAATGTTACACGTGTGTAAAGTGATCACTTAAACCAGCCTATGACGGTCGTCAGCCCCGTAAATGCCCAGACTTCCATATTTTTCTTCATCTTTGATGAGATGTCAAAAAATAATATTAAAATACCAAGTTACAATGGCTTCTAACGGCCGTTGAAGATTGAACTTTAAATCTTGTATATTTACCAGTCATTTACTTCGATGAATGGAGAAACCACCCATTTAAAGCTCTTTTGTAAAAGTTATTTAACAATTTACGTAATGACTTCTTAAAAAGAGTGTAAACAAAATGAAATTACCCGGATGCTTAAACTTACTCCGATTTATTAAATAGTCATATTCATGGCATTGAAACCAGGTGCTTTAATAAAATAATCTTTAAGATACGAAACAAAGACTTAGATATCATTAATTTCTCTTAACCATCAAAACAAACACTTTACATTATTCAAAGTATTGGAAGACAATCTAAAACCAATATGCGGATTTCTGTTTAAGTAATCGAGTCCAAAAAAGTTGATACCCGTACACACGTCCGGTAAGAATGACGATAAAAAGTACAGTTAGCGATATAATTGTTGGTGAATTCTACGCTATAATTAATTATATTATTATTTAAAGTATCTAAGTGATAGTGGAAAGTTTTTTTTATTCTTTGGAGGCAAAACGAGGAACAAACATACATTTTTTCAGATTTTAATTTCATTAGGTCGCTGACCAATTGAGATAAGTACGTCGCCTTGAAATAAAAGCTCTGATAACAAATCCTACCATTGATTTTGTAGTTTTTTTAGCCGAACAATAAAATGTTATTTAAAAATATACAGTTTCGAAGCTTGGCTCCTTATAACTAGAGAGTTAACTTAAGAAACGCTGTCAGCCGCACTCTCGAATTAGCCATTACATTCAATTTCTAGGTTCTACCATATTAAGGTCACCTATCCATCTGTACTCCGTACCATTACAACAATGGATTCTGTGGAGAAATGCCGCAGTTATGTGGAATTCAACTATAATAGCAGGAAATACATACTGCGGTATACTAGTAGGCTGTGTAATATAATATAAAGATAGAAACGTGGTAGGAATGTGGAAAATGCGGAAGAAGGGTGAAACGATAATGGATATTACGCCTAATAAACCCTTTTTATGCTTCGTGTATCAATTTTTTCTACCATCAATAGCCGATATTGCATCACGTCTATTACAAAACATTAAATTAATATTTTCATACACAAATCGCAAGTTAATTCAGAAAATGATAGGTCATTCAACGACATAAAACGATACACCCTCGATTATCCTAATATACTAAAAATGTCCTCGTAATTATTAATTTACATACATCGTAATATATCATGCATTTTTTAAGAGTACATGGTGGATTTTTTGTTGTTTTAAGAACATTGAAAAAAAAATTACAACTCATTCATTACCTTTCAATAACTCTTTTTTTTACAAAACCATATATTTATTTCCAAGAAAAACTTATTATTTAATAATTATATAATAATAATCATATTTATTCAATACTAAAACGGAGTTTACAAAAAAAACCACTACATCAAAACCTGGGTTTAAAGAAAATTAAGTTACTATTTAAAAAAAATTTCAAACCCTTATCCGCACCCCAATGGTGCATAGGGCACCGCATTATATAAGCACGGTGTTATCTTAATCGTTAACACGTAAAGGAAAGGTGATCAGCCCTCCGCTTCAGGTACAAGTCCAGGGTAATGTCGAATAATTTCTAAAGTGAAAAAAATCACTTCTATTTATTTCACCCCCCCCTGGGAATCGAACCCAGGACCTCTAGAATGGTAGCCGAGCGCGATGACCATTTCACTATGGACGTGGATTTAACAAATACAATTAATACAATATAATTAAATTTTATTAATACAAAACAATAAATTTTGCCTTCATACAAAATAAGCGGTACATTACAAAGTTATCAAATTCCAATGCTGGATTGACATAATACTAAGTCATTGATTGATTGATGCCAAACACTAATTTACCAAGTCGATTGGATTTTTTATCTTCAAATACCATGGTATGTTCGCTGTGGGAAAACACTCGAAACACTTGAAGATATTTTGTATGTATTGGATATTCGTAGAATGTATGGGTGTATGTCAATAAGATTTGTCTGTAAATGGATCACTTTTCCCATGGGAAGTTGTGATCTATCTGTACCCAAATCTGAGTATGTAATATATCATGTACGTAAGTTCGACCCTAATTGTATCCCTTGATGTAGATTTTTATTATTATTTATAGATTTGGCGTTTAATCTGAAGAACTCCATTTTAATTTATATGTATCTTAAAATCAAACAATGATCTCATTTAATTGTTTAAATGAGTCTAGTAAATGGTATTTTATTATTAAAAAACATAAAAACAAAATATTTGACAATTGTTGCGCCTTGTTATGGTATTTTCAAACAAATTATTCTGAAAATGCCATAACAAGACGAAACAATTATCACTTATTTTATTTTTATGTTTTTTTTATAATAAAATATCATTTGGTAGACTCTAAAAATCATTGTTTGATTTTAACATTTTTTTGTAATTATTTTTGTGTCAACGTATATATGTGTGTTATAGTATGTCATTCCTAACTAGCTTTACCCGATCACACGTTGCTGTGGCTCATTCTAGTTGAATGGAAAACAAAGAAAATAAATAGCACACATTTCTAACATGTTTCATTTGACGATGCTTGCGGGAATACAATATTTTAGCAGCTCTCAAGAAACACGCTGTCTATCATTATAAATGTTTAATTTTGCGTACGTTGATGTACGTTCAACAGATGACGCTGACATTGCGGTCAAAAAAGGTTTTTCCAAGAAATTAGAAAAAAAGTGGGAACGCAAGAATCGGAATTTCAATGCGATCGAGGAATAATCTGAAGAGATTTAAGATTTTGAAAAAACGATCAGTTTCATTTTGATGTATGACGATAGATTCAAATGAATTTGGATGCAAAATTTATTTATATAATAAATTACCAATAACAAAAATGTATGCAGTATTTATTTTACCGATGTTAATTTCAAAGCAATCGGTGAATAACTCTAGGAGGTATATTTTAAACAAACAATTTTTTTTTTTAAAAGAAAATTATTTATGTTTTTATTATTTACACAAATATTTCAATTTCATGCTATTTCTGTGAGCCTAAGCGGTCATTATTAGAAATAGGTATCAAATTGTGGTAGAGTGGATTCGAACCGAGAAACTCTGACTTAAGAGTCCGCGACACTAACCACGGGACCACAACCCGACAATTTAATGATTTTAATAAACGAACAACATTCGTTTTAAATATTTAATCAAATTAAAATAAAACTTTACAGTGCTAAATATTACGGTAAGAAAATATATTATTACTTTTTATGAAAGAAAACAATTCGGAAAGCAACTTAGTTCAAAACATGAAGTTCTAATTTCAAATATTTCATCCTGCATAACTTTAAATACACCTATTATAATTATAGGTTTGCGACATTTAAGTGATTAAACTTTGATTAAATTATCAGCACGTAATTTGTATTTAGTTATTCTGGAAATTCATGTCACGCAAATTACCTAGACAGACAACGTACTTCTAATCAATAATAGGTATAAATAATTCAATTTACATTCCACCCAAACAATAATTTCCCAAATCTACGTATATTTTAAGCATATTTACTCAAAAATATGATTTTAGACTTCCTAAATATATGCCTTAAATTTGAAAGCAGTAAAAATATACAGGACACGTTCAAAATAGTTGAAAATTGTAATATGACTATTTTTTTCAAACCTATAAATGAATCTTACGAAAAACTTGTTAAGTAATAAAATAATTCGACATTGTTAACGCCATTATAAGCGACATTATTTACCCAACGAAAATATCAATCGATGTATATATTTCTAAAACAATTGGGGTTATTTTTTATGGAAACATTTATTTGTTTACTATGTACATATGTATATATATATATATATGTTTATTTATATATATATATATATATATATATATATATATATATATATATATATATATATATATATATATATATGTATATATTTATATATATATACATATATATATATATATTCATATGAAAACATACATATATTCATATAAAATTCCATAAACGTATTGTTTTTTTTAATTTAGAAATCTACCAAACCACTTAATGTGTCTTGTTGGTGAAGTTCTTTTAACGTAAATTGAAAAAAATATTTTATACCCACAAAAAAGAAAAACTAAATTAAATCATGTACTCTAAAAATTATAAACTGAGGGTGCCACCGTTAGCCAAAATTATAAAACTATCAGAATTACAACCAGAATACGAAAGGAATTCAACAACAGTACTGCTAAAATAAAATAAATACAGCTTTCAACCCCGTTTTTAATGTATCCCCAAAAAAATCCAAAGGGGTAAAGTCAGGACTTCTTGGAAGCCAGGCAATCGAGGCTCCTCTACCAGCCATTGGGAAAGTGTGAGTTCAATACACCGCGTACTTCGCGTGCACATATCAAGGTCACGCTACCTCCAAAACAAAACTTACGTTCACCAGCTAGCGTTCGGTGACAAAATTACCCGTTCAACATAAAGGGTTTCAGCGCTTTAATTTTTTTTAAATGTTGGCATTATTTTTCGATGACCCTATTCATATATAGTATTGAAAATTTACTAAGCACTTATATACACATATTTCTTTTAATAAAATCAAAAGTTGCATTAATCACTTCTTCTTTTTCTTCTTCTGCTTGGTGTAGACTTTATGTCGTCGGACCATCTATTTTGAGGTCTTCCGACGCCTCTTTTATTCTCTCAAAGTCTCCATTGCGAAATTTTAGGGGTCCACCTTGTGGGATCCTGTCTTACAACATGTACTTCCAATTGCCGCTTGAGTCTTGCTACGGGATACACACACATGCTTCTTCTTCTTCTTTTTCTTTTTCTTGGTGTAGACCTTGCGGCCTGTTTTTAAGGGGGATTAGCCTCCTGCGATATCGATTCCCAGCTGTCGATCCATCTCTTTGGTGGTCTGCCCGGAAGTCGTCTACCTTGGGGTTGGCCGTCAGTGCAATGCGAGGGAGTCTGGATGGGTCCATTCTCCTCGCAAACCATTGTCTCTTTCGTTGCCATCCCCACCTAACGACATCTTCGATCACACAAATCACACAAAATATTATTTATTTACATCCCATCAAAGATGAAGAAGAACATGGAAGTCTCGGCATTTATGAGGCTGACGACCGTCATAGGCTGGTTTAAGTGATCACTTTACACATGTGTAACATTCACCAATTATACCCATCATTGACAACCTCACTACTCAAATTCTTGGAAGTTCTATATACATGAACCAATTAAGAAGCCTTGTTCTTGAATCACTAGAACTTCACTAGAGGCATCTATTGGTGAGATAAAAAGATGTTTTTTTTTAACTGAGCAGAAACTTTCATATTGGTATGTGAGGTCCGAATCCTGGATTAAAATCACATACATGAGAAACGCCAGAAAATATCTTTTTCATTTTTATTATTTTTAGCTTATAATTTGATCAGTTAATTTATTCACAACATTTTGAGTGTGTACATTTGTACACACTCAAAATGTTGCACACAAAATATAACCTATTATATAAATATAATCCTAGCTACCGTTGATTCATTTTAAATACCTAACTCAGGGATTTTTTTCTTCGTGAATACCGCAGGATTCACTAATCCGCGCCACAATTAATCAAATAATCAAATTTGTAATTGTATTAAGAGTCTTACTTCCCTGTCTCTCATTCGAACCCAAGGCAAGTAATTTGATAATCGCATTAGGCCGCCCCTCCGTGATATGGAAACTGCTTGCTACCCATTATTACCATAATATAAGCCGTTCATTCATCTGCTTACCACACCTGTGCTCCTGATACATTAAGTGAACACATCAACTAATCTATAATGACAACAACAAAAATATTGAATAACGATATTTTCTATCACTTGATAAATAAGAAAAATACGATCCTTTACAGAAAAAAAGAGCTTTGAATAATATTGTGTATATTTATGTATTTGGTATAGATTATGGATTAAAGCGAAGATTCCTCTTTTTAAACGCAATCTGCTTAGTATTAAAATATAATATTTGTAACATAAATCCGAATAAAGAATGTTAAATCTGAATTTAACCAATTTCCTTGAAAATTTGCACAAAGTTGGATTCGAATACGCGCGTGTTTATATCTATATATTTAAATAAAAATGTAACTTATAATTTATATTAAGCCACTTAAAGATCTACTCAAGCTCCTTTGCTTATGCAAAATATTTTGAAGTTTTGTTTAGCAGATAATGTTTTGGTATTAATCAGTATTGATAAAGAAGCGGTTAGCTTCGAAACCGGTAGACATTATAATGAAGTTATAATAAAATATTTTTAGTGATTTTAAAATCCCATTTTAATTATAAAAAATTAAGTGTTTGTTTGTTCAAAATTGTATATCTCATAAAAGTTCATCGATTGCGTACAATTTTTACACGATAACTATTTTTTTTTGTTAATTTATTATACAAATAAAATACCGGGTATTTTTACCTGTCACAGATGAAAACATATTTTTTTAATGCGATGGTAACGTTATGTATTTTTATTATCAGATGACGCTTCCATTGCATTAAAAATGCGTCGATTTACAGAAAAACATGCAATATTAAATACTGCTCAGATTATCTTTTTGCGTAAAAAGTATGTTAAAAATAATAATAATAATTTTGGATAATTCATGTAGCACCGTTTTGTTAGTATTTTACGTTGTGAGCAACATCCAAAAACGTTTTTTATCAAAATTATAAAAAGTTCTCATATTCCTGATGTAACATTAACCTTCATTTTTTTTTAACATTATCATCAATAAACAACTCAAATAACGGGCACAAAATGATGTATTTATTAAATAATAATATAATCTTGATGAGATGCTGTGTAATTAGACATTTTTTGTTACTAGTGATTAGCGATCGGGAAGAATGGGTAAACAATGCAAATCTGGATACAAAAGACGATAATGATGATCATTACAATCTCTAGCGTTTCAGAATACCGAGTTTAAACAAAGGTCTGGATAATTTTTAATTAAGGACTCTAAATTTTCACAGGACGAGATAGGCGTTGTATAATTTATGAAACGGGTGTTCAAAATATTAATGCGTTCGTAAATAAAGTGAATAAGATTTTCATTTTGACATCTCAACGTAGAAGAAGAAGAATATGGAATTCTGGGTAACTACAGGGCTTATGACTTGCGTAGGCTTGTTAAGTGATCACTTTATACTTAATTTTCACTTGCGTTCAATATTCATGTGCATAATTTTGAAAATTTTGAAAAAAATTATTTTGTTAGATAATAAGCATTAAACAATTGTTATATGTTAATTATATGTATATGCATTGTAACGACAATGAATTGTGGAATATCAGGGTTCTAAATTTGTTTGTTATTTATTTAGAGATTTGGCGTTTAATTTGAAGAACTCCATTTTAATTTATGTATTAAATGTTATAATCAAACACTGAAGATTTTAAAAATCAGTGTTTGATATTTACATTTAACACTCAAATCAAAATTTGGTCGTAAGATACTTTGTAAATAAAGTATTAAATGAAAAAATTATCCGGTATTTACATATATTTATCGTAGCACTATGAAAACCGTGTTTTTAATATCCAATTATAAAATTTTGTAATGAAAGCAGTTGATGTACTCGTATATACAAATGTATTATAAAAATTCAAGAAAAATTTATTATTTTCGTGTAAAATTATATCACATAAATACTACAAATATGGCTTGAAAAAAACAAGATACAGCATGTAGCCCTGATATTTTTTCTCTATTACGTTAAAAAGCTTTTGGGTGGAATCGTAAATATAAATTAACACATGATAAGATACAGTAGGGTTTACATTGAAACCGTAACACCGCCATGATTAAAATTCACAATTATTTCAAATATACTCTACTCGTTTTACAGTGTTGTAGTTAACACAAATAAACAAAATTAGCATTTCCGTATATTCCCGGTTTATGCCCATATAGTCTCCATTCTGGTAGAAAACGTTAAGTCAAAAATGGACTGTTTAGCCATGATTGCAACCCTCCAAAATTATACAAGAGCAAAAAATTATATTACCTTTGTAACGTTGTAATTACTCATAACAAAATAATTAAAAATAGTAATGACTTCTCTGTCTGTAAAATTATCAAAATATCAGTCATGGTAAAAATCAAAATGACAATCGAAAATTAATACAAAAAATCATATGTACATTATTATGAATTTTTATTTGTAAATTTGATTTATTTTGTACCATTGTACTTTTTTAGGTATCCTTATCGATGAACAAAAATAATATTTGGTATTGTGGTATTGTGTAGTACAAATTGTACGGAAACGGTTTAAGTATTTAAAAGTAATTTTAAACATGCTTCATTTATTATTTTTAGACTGCTTTCGCCTAATATTTTTTTACAATGGTAATTACGAGGTACCATTTATACCATACATGTACATACACTGTTTTGGTTTATGAACCTTATTGCGACGTTTTTTGTTTTTGTTTTAACTTTTAATACTCATCTTGTTTTTCTATCGTTTTTTTATTTATTTATTACGCCCTTTACTTTTTTGTTTTCATTTTATTTACTTTCTACACCTTATCTCGATATTTTATTTATTTTAATTAATCTACAAATCTGATCTGTATAGTCTTTTTTAGAATTTATCTTAGTTTTCTTAAGTTGGTACCAATGCCTATGAAACTAGTGTAAAAACCTCAATCCTATCAGTTCTCTAATAGCATTGCGATACGATATCTTAAACAGTTTCTTAAATCGATTATCTCCAAAAACGTTTTCTCGACTTAACGTTTATTGCTAGAACAGATGTAATAGTACATTTTGAAATGCTAACCTTTAACGCAGAGCAGCGCTGGGATGAAAAAGCTATTAAGTCAGAATTAGGCAGACTCGGCTTTTGTTTCGCTCTACGTTGTTGAACAAAACATGCATAGCTTGGGCGCTCATAATTTGAAAATAAAATATAAAAATAAAAAGAGAGAAAAAGTCGAAGACGTCCAAATGACGAAACGCGTGACATTTACGACTCTTGAATATTACGACAAATAGTTTAACTGTGAGCACTGTCGAAATTTACTGATTTAAGTCCCCTTTTACATGTTGAGGTTAATGATTCGTTGTTCTAGCTGCCTATTATATTTTTACCCGTAAAAAACAATACACTCTGGTTTTTCAAAATATTTTTCTAAGTAACTTAAGTCTGGTCAACCAAAATTGCATGTGATTAACATTTTCTACTGTTGAAGTGTATCTACACAGGCATCAACGTAAAAAATTCATTTATTCTATTTCAAAATGACGCAATAAACGTCTAACATGCACTAAGCCTTTTACACCTCGGCTTTTAGTGCATATTGTTCTGCAATCTTTAGTGCATGTTGGTCCTCCGGTCGACCAAATTACGTGATTCATATTTTTTATAGTTGTTGTATGTGAATAATGCTTTGGTAGTGACGTGTAGTATTGTTTGAATGCTGTTGTAGCGATTGTCATGACGAAGAGACGTCAGACTGTGGCACTGACACTGGCGTCAGATAAAACACTCTGCCAAGGATTTTTCTCTCATTAAATATTTATATATTTTAACCAAAATTACACAAATAAATCATATAAGACAAGATAAGTTGATTAGATTACACGCATTTTAGCCACTTTGTGTAGGTAAAACTCCAAAAATTTTCATTAAAGATACAAGACCCAGAAGCTTTAAGTTGTAATCCAGATAAGCTTTGCGCGGAAGTGATATTCCGTGGAGAGGGAAAACCTTAACGCGCGAAGATAAAATAATAATGTCCCGAGATGCAGCAGCCAGCAGCCACGTGGCGCGACTTAAAATGATAATGGATCGAAATAGACAAGAGGTGACGCAAAATAATCTAGTACAGTAAAACCTCGATATAACGGACTAATTGGAGGGAGGGAGTGTCCATTAATTTGTTTATTTTTAAAAACTTTGTTATTAATGATCTCATGTGATTTTCACCAAAAAATGCTTAGTGTTTTCTTAACTTTGATATATAATAGTTAATTTTAAATAAATAAATTTAACATAAATTATTTTATTTTATTTAAATACATCCACCTAGGCTAATTATTAAACAATATACCCTAAAAAACGTATTTTTTTTAAATATAAGCAAATATATATATATACGGGCCTGTGAGGCCCCCACGTCAGTGGTTACGTGAAAATTAAATCCGCCTCAGTAGCTAAAGGTTAAAGCCAAAAGTCCGTTGTATAAAAATAGTTTTAAAATAAATCAAACAACCTTCAAGGAAGGATAATCTAGTGTGACACAATCAGGAACTTCTCAGCATTTGCTCATTGCTGGGAGGAAACCACGTAAAATTCCTCAGGAGAAGGCGGACTGTTGACTGTCAACAGCAGACCTTCCGATCAAATAGAAGAGGGTTCGGCATTTTGTGTCCTAATCTCTATAGGAGTTTCGAGAAAAGTTATAATGCAAAAGCACAATTAGATACAGACAATAGAATTAACAAAAAGATTAAGGAATATTATTGTTATTGTTGTTAAAAAAACGAATCGAGGTCAGTTGCAAATTGTTTGTGTACGGTGAATAAAAAAAAATTGTGCCTGTTTTTTAGGCGCATTTAGACATTGATCTATTGCGTTCCTCTCGTGTTTCAGATCTCATGTTTCATGTTCTGCGATGCCTATTATTATGTACTGGATGGTTTCAAATAGGAAACGAAATGTGATGAATATATTCTGTAATTGGTTTGACAATATAAGTTTAGAGCTTGTCAGACGCATTCATAATAGTGCGTTGAGAACTCATTAGTAGACGCGTAGATGGATCGAGCGGATGTTCGGAGATGGCAAAGAACTTGAAGTATTTTAATGATTGTTTTAATAGAAATAGAACAGAAAACAGCTTAATTATAAATAGGGAAATAAACTATATGCGTGGTTATCAAAATGAAATTGTTAAAACGCGTTTGGGAGTATACAATCAAAAGGTTTATTGAAACACGAAACACGAATTGTAAAAAAATAATTAAAGTTGAGTTATACTCGTAGTTGCGTGTTTAGTGTCGAAAACTCTTGGTTCGGGGACTTCAAATTTGACCCGCACTCGGCCACAAACTGATTCCGATTTTCAAAGACAATCTGCGTATAATAACCTAAAAGCAGTATTGAATTAAATACACTCATATTTTCGTATTTCATGAGAACAATTTTATTTTTTGTACATAAAAATATGCATATGAACTAGAATATGTATTATTCTTCCAATTTTTAACCGCACCCAATGGTGCATATAATACTGCATCGAATTGATCCAGTGTTATCGTGTTTGGAACTGAGGAACATAAGCAAGGAGATCAATTCTGCGATTAATATGTTTATGTTTAATATTGTAACTTTTTATTTTAATAAACTATTTCTTCTGCCAGACACTGGATTAGGTGAAATATCAAACGGAATTGTGAAAAAAGGGACAGTAAAATGTGACAGAAAAAAATGTCATTCTGAATGAATCTTAATTGGAGAAAGCTATATACTCCTACTTCACATTTTCTCAACTCAAGGCACCAGGTTAAGCCAAAATTATAATCCATCAAAATCAACTAACATACTGGTTTCGCCACAGTGCGAAATGAACTCAAAAAAAAACAATTATTCGAAGGACCAGTCTTATGGTATTAACAATAAGACGACGATTCTACAAGGTAGAAATATTTAGATCGATTTGGAGTCGTGTTACTCTCCCGAGTTAGTTCGATGATTTATGCTCGAACTTTCAAGTACTAAGGGACGGCGAGTTCGATAAATATCTAATAGCACGTATGAATAAAGAACTAACCTTTTATTCTTATAGATGGTCTTGATCCAGCGCTGGGATCAGGGCGATTCTCTCTTGATGGTGGTGATGGGGTCACAAAATACAGCGAGGTATTCACAACAATTCAATATATAGAGCGCCCGCGTGAAGAGTCAAATTGCAACTGTTTTTTTTTACTTTTGTTTTCTTTTGTCTTGTATTCGGGCAGTCGGGCGTCGTTCGAAATTCAAAACGTACTACCGATAAGTACCGGCCAAACCATGCCCCCCGCCTTGGAAGTTCCTAGAGCTTCCGAAACCGTCGACGCAAACCGAAAGAACCACGAACTCCAAAACGATCAAACACGAATGTTGAAGAGAGAGAAATAATATGGAAAAATACTTAAATAAAGGGATAATTAAATAATTCATTTCAATTTGAACCATAAGAGGTTTGAGGTAATTCTCTCAACACTTTCACTTGTTCGGAAACGTCCAATTCAATACAATTGGAAACTTAATGCAAAAACAAACAAACAAAAGAAAAACTGAGATAAAAAAAATGCAAAAACAATAGATAAACAAACTACTATTGATTTGGAATTGGACACAGTTTAACAACTGGCCTTTTGAAGCTGGTGGTTTGGGTTCTGACCAAAGCCACTCTGGCAATACCATCGGTGCCAGGGTATAATTCTTCTATTCTTCCTAGAGGCCAACGTAAAGGAGGGATGTCGTCTTGTATAATTAGAACTAAAGTACCCACAGTTACCGGGTGATCGGGTGTACACCACTTTTGGCGCACTTGCAATGTATGCAAGTATTCCAACCTCCACTTTTTCCAATATTCTTGGACTAAACTGTCTAATAACCGTTTACGATAACCTAGACTATAACCGTTTGTTTCCAATGCCGGAAGAGATTGCAAAGGTGTAGACATGAGAAAGTGGGCGTAAGGACTTCCGGATGAGGTTCGCCCGATAACACACAAAGGGGTCTAGAATTGAGGAGAGCCTCTATCTGTACTAATACCGTAAGGAGTTCTTCATAAGTCAGTAATTGACTTCCTATTACTCTATATAAGTGTGATTTGAAACTCTTAATATTTGACTCCCAGATTCCACCAAAATGTGGACTATGAGGTGGAATTAATTTCCATTCTATACGACGCTTAAGCATTTCTTTGCTTATAATATTGTGGTATTCCTGCGATACGGTTAACTTATAAATATCTTCTAACTGTGCCTTAGCTCCAATAAAATTTGTACCATTATCTGAGTACAAACATGAGACAGGTCCTCTTCGCGACAAAAAACGTTTGAACGCGGCTAAGAAAGTATCGGAGGATAAGTCCGAAGCAAGTTCAATATGTACGGCCTTAGTTGTTAAGCAAATAAAAAGACACAGATAAGCCTTTTGAGAACGTTGTCCGCGCTTTCTAGTGAGAGTAATGTTTAGAGGACCCGCGTAATCAACACCTGTGTGAACAAAAGCTTTTGCCTCCTGTATCCGATATGATGGAAGATCAGCCATTTTCGGAGTTGGATGTGACGGAGACATGCGGAAGCAGGCATTGCATTTATTTACTCGCCCTCTAATGACGCTTCTGGCAGAAAGAATCCAAAATCTTTGGCGCAGGATAGACATAAGGAGTCCCGATCCCGTATGTAAGTGGAATTTGTGGTACCGATCTATTATTAAATCGACCACATGGTCTCGTTTTGGAAGAAGCGCTGGGTGTTTGGTTTCAAAAGGAAGATCTGCTTTGGATAATCTTCCTTCAATGCGTAAAATACCTTCTTCGTCTATAAAGGGACTCAGACGTTTCAACTGTTTTGATATGACCTGAGACCCCTTTAATTGGCTTATTTCGTCTGAAAAATGCATGCTTTGGACCGCTCTAATAACCACCTTCTCAGCTTCTATCAAATCTGAGACTGTAACTGTCACCGAACGAGGTAACCGTTTTAAAAAACGTAAACAATATACAATTATACGAAGAAGCCTGTCCCAACACGAGACTCTTTTAGACAATTCGTAAAACTCCAAACAATTATTAACGAATGTATTCGTTGTTAGAAAAACTTTAGAACGTTTGTATTCCAATTTTTTATCTTCGGATTCTTCAAAGGAAAATTTATTTATAGGCCACGTAGAGCAATCTTCCCTAGCCCACGGTGGACCGTTTAACCACAGAGGGTGGTCAATTAATTGCGCGGGTGTCAACCCGCGAGATATACAGTCGCTTGGATTTTGCTTACCATTGATATGGTAAAAATATTTGGGATCAAGAAGTTCTTGAATCTTGGTGATCCTATTTGCGACGAATGTGTCAAAACGATGTGGTGATGAGTGAGTCCAGTGTAGAGCGACTGTCGAGTCACTAAAGGCATATATATTTTTTACTGTACACCTTGAGGAAATTGTATCGATGACGAATTTAATAAGCTTTGCTAATAATAAGACTGCGCAAAGTTCTAATCGAGCTAAAGACACAATTTTGAGTGGAGCTACACGACTCTTGGCTAGAATAAGACTTATTTTATTGGGATTATTTGGAACTTCTATGCACGTATAAACACAGGCGCCGTACGCGCGTTCGCTGGCGTCTGCAAACCCTAATATGTTTAAAGTACATAATTCCGATTCAAAGCCTAAAAATCGAGGTAATTTAAATCCTTTTAGCAGAGGCAATTCTTTTAAGAACTTTTGCCAGGTAGTTTTTATTTCCTCAGGTGGCAATTCATCCCACCCTAACTTACGAATCCATAAAGCTTTGATTAATAATTTCGCATATAAGATTACTGGAGAACAATAGCCATTGATGTCCCACAACTTTGCCACCGTTGACAACATTGTGCGTTTGGTACATTTAGGTATTGGGCTACATTTTACAGAAACTGTTAAAACATCTTCCTTAGGACACCAATCTAATCCGAGAATCTTAAGGTAATCCTCTTCATTGTCAAATTTAACTTTACTAGTTAAACGATTACTTTCCGGAATAGCATTCATTACTTCCGCCGAGTTGCTTACAAATTTAACTAATTCAAAACCTCCTAATTTGAAAAGTTCAATTAGACTTAGCGCCAACTTAACACCTTCTTCCGTTGTGCGAGTGGACGTGCCTAAATCGTCCATATAAAAATCTTCGGACGCGATTTTGGCAGCGTATGGATATTTATCATGTTCATCTTTAGCTAGCTTCTTTACGGTACGCCTAGCTAAGTAAGGACTACAACTCAAACCGAAGCACACGCGATTAAACTGGTACATCTTTATTACGTCATCAGTTTTAAATTTATACAGGATATTGAGAAAACGACGATCTCCAGGACGTACAATTAAATTTAGAAACATTTGCTTGATATCCGCGCTGAGTGCAATTGGAAATAATCTGAATTTTAGAATAACGGCGGGTAATTCTGCTTGTAAATTAGGACCTGGATGTAAACAATCATTCAGAGAAAGACCCGACGTAGTCACCTGACTGGCGTTTAGGACAACTCTAAGTTTTGTAGTGAGTTTGTCCGCTCGTTGAACTCCGTGATGAGGTATGACATAAAATGGCTCGTTAGAATTACTAAGTGGTATGGGAGAAATAAATTTATTTTCGAGATATTCTTCCATGACCTTATCATGGTCACGACGCAGAGTGTCATTTTGATTAATTTTGCGTTCTAACTTCTGATAGCGAAGTGTCGCAGTTGTAAGTGAATCTCCTAAACAAGATGGATCTCTATTAAAGGGTAGTGCTGTGACGTAGCGCCCAGTGCTATCCCGATGTATGTTTGATTTATAAAATTCTTCACACTGTTTTTCCTCAGATGAAAAACTTGGTTTTTCACTTGAAGGTGCTTCTTCTAATGTCCAAAATCTGGATACTAGTGTCTCAATTGATTCCTTAGAAGTAGTCAAAAAATTATGAATAGGAGGACGAGTATCGTCCTTATCGTAACTTATCAAAGAATTGGCCGAACCTACAATTATAAACCCAAATGCGGTCTCTATAGCGTCTGGGTTTCCTGGCGGTCCACGTATTCTTTTATCTCGCAGAATTTCAGTAAAGACTTCAGCACCCAGTAATATGTCTACTGGTCTTGAAATGTGGAAGTCTCTGTCGGCTAAGGACAAGTCTTTTAAATAGTTGAGAGATGAGGTATTAATCTCGGAAACTGGAAGGTTATCGGTTATCTTATTTAAAACTAGTGGTTGAATACTTAAATTATAACTAGGATCATACCGCGATTTTAAAATTAAATTTGTTACACCGTGGATTGGTTGCGAAGTATTTCCTATTCCACTAACATTATAGTTAGTTTGATTGTTGTAGTAATGTAGCCCTAATTTTTTACAACTCTGTTTAGAGATAAAATGATTTTGAGAACCCATATCCACGAGAAGGCGGGCGGGTCTAGTGGTGCCATTTTTACAGATAATGTCTACAATAGCGGTACCTAATAAAACTGTGTGCGAGTTTTGCACATTCTTTATGTCCGTAGACATATTCATACTACAAAAGGTCTTTGTATTGTTAAGATTAGTACCCGAAGTCGAAGGTTGATTTGAAAGTATATTTGTAGGGTTTTCGTAAAAATGCAAAAGAGAGTGGTGTTTTAAATTACATTTTTTACACCTAAAAGAAGATTCACATTTGGATGAAATATGTTTAAAACTTAAACAATTGAAACAAGCGTTGTTCTCTTTAATGAAACCGTATCGTTCCCTAGAATCCAGTTTGATAAATTCTGGGCACCAGCTGATATGGTTGTGTTCTACAGACGAGCAAAATTGGCAAGAGGATTTTTTGTTATTATTAACAACAAATGAGCGTGGAGTAGTGCCCTTTCTATTCTGAACCTTTTCGAAATGTACTCTTTTTTCGCTTGCGTTTAACGATGTATCGACTCTTTCGAGTACTTTAACATGATGACGTATGAATTCTACAAAATCTGAGCATAAAGGAATCTCCTTGTCTCTTACTGACATTTCGAAATTTTGAACTAATTGACAGTCTATCTTTTTAAGTCCCAGGTGCAAGAATATGAAATCAGCTAATTCTACGATATCTAACCCTTTTAACGCAACCATAGATGAATGAAATTGCTCCATGAAATCATTTAACTGACCCGGATGATTGGAAACTAATTTCATATTGATGATTTTATTTAAGTACATCGTCGCTAAAGCTCTTTTATCTTGATATTTTTTAATTAAAGATTGCCAAATTATTCTATAATTAGTTTCGTTTGGTATTATTCCCGCAAACACAGTTAAGGCTCTTCCTTCTAAATTTCCTACAAGATATTGAACTCTCTGGGAATCATGCAATTTGTTATTATTGTGGATATTCTGTTTAAATGATTCATAAAACCTCGACCAATTTTCTGGGTTACCGTCGAATGATGGTAATTGTATCGGTGGCAATTTACAAATATTAGGTTGCGGTGTTGTATTGGACGACTCGAGTTCAGAATTTTTTGTCATCCGTGTAAGTGTGTCTTTAACAAAATAAAACTTCCTTTTGAAAACTGTCAAGCTCTCAAAGTTCGGTTGAAAATCTGGATTTAACTTCATTTGCAACACGTTTTCATTATCACATAAGTTTTTAAATTCGGAAAAAAGATTGTCAATTTCCGATGCCTGTACTCTAAATTCTTGTGTAATTCGCGTTTCTTTTTGACTTTGATAAACATGTTGAGCTTGCTTATGCAGCTCTTCGATTTCCGCCAAAATATAATCTTTTTTTGCTATCGCCAATTTAAGTTGTATTTCATCATTCATGTTTACGTAATGCTTATTGCAGTAGCAATATTATCAAAGGGAAACAAATTCACAAGGAATTTAAATATCGAATTTAGTATTGACACCAAATCCGAAACGCTCGCAATCGTAAATAGGTACGCTAGTAATCGTAAATATGTAAATCCGGTTCGATAGGACCAAAAATGGTTTCGCCACAGTGCGAAATGAACTCAAAAAAAAACAATTATTCGAAGGACCAGTCTTATGGTATTAACAATAAGACGACGATTCTACAAGGTAGAAATATTTAGATCGATTTGGAGTCGTGTTACTCTCCCGAGTTAGTTCGATGATTTATGCTCGAACTTTCAAGTACTAAGGGACGGCGAGTTCGATAAATATCTAATAGCACGTATGAATAAAGAACTAACCTTTTATTCTTATAGATGGTCTTGATCCAGCGCTGGGATCAGGGCGATTCTCTCTTGATGGTGGTGATGGGGTCACAAAATACAGCGAGGTATTCACAACAATTCAATATATAGAGCGCCCGCGTGAAGAGTCAAATTGCAACTGTTTTTTTTTACTTTTGTTTTCTTTTGTCTTGTATTCGGGCAGTCGGGCGTCGTTCGAAATTCAAAACGTACTACCGATAAGTACCGGCCAAACCACATACGAAAGAAATCCTACAACAATCCTACAAATATCTTTTTTTTTTAATAATGGGCAGAATGGTGAACGTTACACAAGTGTATAAAGTTATGTTTAGACTTCCATCTTCTTTCGTATAAAAATTATTCATCTTCATCTCAAGTTGAGATACCTTTAATAAATTTGTCCAATCTTGTTTTAATTCCCTCAAAACACTCGTAATATAAAAATAAACGAATACGAATATGTAAATATGGGGAGACTTTTCCAAGGAATAAAATCGTGAATTTTGTGTCAATTTGTAGAATAAAAGAGAATCATAAACAAAGTCAGAAGCATTGAAAGAGAGGTTGATCGTTTTCTTCCAAACTTGGATTTATTCAAATTGTCGCCGGGACGCTATCATTGGGGGGAAATTGTCGCCATGATTCCAGAACGTTCGCTGATTTACAAACAAATTTACGCGGGAAAAAAAAATCTAATTTAAAACATGTCGCATTAAAAACGTGTCCGCTTCCCTCTTCGCGAGGGTGGTCGATAAATATTTGTACGGATGATTGTTTTTATGCGCCATTGCGAAAAATAACAAAGCTTCTCTGTGAAGGGTAAAAATGAGGCCGGGGCGGGGAGATGAATCAAGATATAAATATATGCACGTATAATGTACAATGCGAAAATCCCTTTTGACGTTTCTTAAAAGCTTTCGTACGCCAGCGTTACATTTTATATCCATATTTCACGTTCCTTATTTTCGAGCAGGCTCAAATTACTTATGTCTTCATATTTTTAGGATGTGCTGCTTTTTGTTAGGTACCGAAGGTTAAAGATAATACAAACACACACACACACACACATATATGTATATATATATATATATATATATATATATATATATATATGTGTTTATATATATATTTATATATATAATATATACATACATATATTTATATATATATATATATATATATATATATATATATATATATATATATATATATATATATATATATATATATATATGTGTTTATATATATTTAAAATATATATATATATATATATATATATATATATATATATATATATATATATATATATAAATATATATATATACATATATATATTTAAATATATATATATATATAGAGATATATATATATATATAAATATATATATATATATATATATATATATATATATATATATATATATATATATATTTAAAATATATATATACATATATATATATATATATATATATATATATATATATATATATATATATATATATATATATATATATATATAAATATATGTGTGTGTGTGGTATTTATTTATAAACACACACACACACACACACACACTCATAAATAAACATATAAGTTTTTAAAAAATGAGAAAAGCTTTTGTAACTTTTCAAAAACAAAGTCCGTTAATTGGAAAATAATTAATTTTAAATATAAATCTCGTGTTTTTTTTACATCTTCTACTTATTTGTTTCTCCGTCCCATTGAGAAAAAAAAACAAAAGATGGAATAAAGAATTATTGGTAAATTCTCTGTATTGAAGGTCTGTCGACGATGGAGAGAAAATATCGAAAGGAAGACAGACATCACAAACACCAAAACCAACAACAAGATCATAAATTTTTATTGAAATAGTTTTGTAATTGGCAGTAGTCGAACGTGTAAAGTCGGTTGCTCAGTCAAGCATCTACCTAACTACCCCACGGTGTCATATCGTAAAATATCCTAAATGCATAAATGCAGGCATAAATCCATCGTAATTCAGACGATGGCAAAATAATCAGATAATATTCAATAATTTAGTTTATGTTGTATAAATAATACAGGGGAGTTGTACGCCCAATACTTCAAAGTTAAGACATACATATTAAAATATTATATGTGTATTTTACGGGGAATGGATGTTCGCTCCGTATTTCATTATAAAATATTAATGAAGTAAATATTTTAGCTTGCAGCGTGCAGCTTGCAAAGGATGCGAGAAGTCTCGGGTGGAAAAGATTTATGGTAACGTATTTGTTGAAGCGATGCTATAAAGCTACGAACTAATAAACTCTCACTCTTGTACTACAATATTTGTAGTTCAAGGAAAATTAAAACACTTAACCTTTTACTACGGGATGTTCGTTTTTTTGTATTAAAATATAGGTCGTTCCTTGATCCGTCTCGTATTTCTGCAAAACTTAGTGGCGTTTCAAGTGAGTTTCATAACTTAACTTAAGAGAAAACAACGACAAAAATCAACTTTGTTTATTTACGTTAATTATGCATTTTGATTTCATGTAAGTTTACAGCGAAATCGTGGTACTATTTCGTTCGACGTTTTCTTATAATTTTCGGTAATCCATACAAAACATGATTTGCAAAAGTTGTATGTTTGTTAGGAATCATACAGTTTCTGTATCAGATCCGATAATGTGGTAAAAGCTTTCATTATATATTATATCAATACAACTGTAAGTTTTAATTAAAAAAATATTGACAATTAATGAATAATTTTGAGTACAAGTTTGACAAAAATTTGTTTTCCAGTTAGTTTTTAATAAAAAATCATATAATCGGAAAATCGATTGAATTTTCAAATTGTTCCAAAACATTCTCACGCTTTTTCTTGTATATAATCTTAGAATTTCCAAAAATCACGTGATACGAATGTTCAAACACGACCAAAATGGTTCGTGTTACACTAGGGTATTAAGTGATCACTCAAGTCAGTCGACGACAGGGTGTAAGCTATTTAAATGCACAAAAATTTCATAAATATTCTCACAAAAAACATGTCATTAAAACCACATTTTTTTAATAATTGTAAATGTGACATATTAAACATGTAACACAAAATTGTTTTTGCATTCTGGACTGGCGCCTGAAACGTTAGACTCGTAACATCTCGCCTTCATATAATTAACAATCTACTTAAGGTTGCATCAATTTGATGCAGTGCCCTATGCACCATTGAGTGCAGACGAGTGTAAGAAATGAAAAAAAAAATATTGACATACGGCACGGAAACAAGAGCCGACACCACGAGAACAAAAAGCCTTCTTAGGACATACCAAATGAAGATTCTACGACCCATTGCAGGCCTAACACTTCGCGACAGAGTTAGAAACTCTGAAATAAGAAAAATCTGCGATGTTGAAGATGTTGTGCGATGGGGAAGAGAAAGAAGACGTTTCTGGAGAAACCATGTGGGAAGAGCGAGTTCGGATCGAGTGGTGAGGATAGCAGCGGACAGCAGCATAAGCGGGATCAGACCCACAGGAAGAACACCTAAACGATGGAGGGATAGCTGGTCTTCCACCTCTCAGAAGCGGACCGGAGAATGACAGGACTTAGTCCTAAAAAAAGAGGAAGAATAAGAATATTGAAACTATATCATGTCCATAATTGAAAGTCCCCAAGTTTAAGGTGTTTGATGCATAATTATTATTCAACTTATTTCTACAATACTCGTATTAGTTCAAAGATTAACAAATCTGAATTCCGAATCGGCATCTCGACTTGGCGACGTTTCCTGCACATAATTGGGGATATGCATAAATTTGAATTTAAGCCGAGGGTTAAAGTGCACAAATAAATATTTAAGCTCTGGTGCCTTAGTCAGCCTGTAGTGCGCCACCCCTCCCAGACGGGGGGCAGGGACTGAAATGTGTGTACGGCGCGGGCGAAGGGATCGCAGCCGCGGGCCATACCTGCACCATCTCGATGGAATATAAATTTAATTATTTCCACAAAGCGCAATTGACAAAAGACAAAACGCACACAATCTGCGAATTCGTCTACGAGGCAGTGCTGTTAGGTAAGAGGTAAGTAATTCATTTTGAATTTGAATTTGAATTTTACTTGGTAAATACCAGTACAGTGAAACCTCTATCTTTCGTTCCTCGAATAATCGTTTTCCCGGAAGTGTCGTTTATTTCTTCTACCCCGAATTCATTTCATACGAGAATAAATCGCATCGATCGTTTCTATCCGTCGTTTGAATTATGCTGCATTTTTTATATAATTTGTCTGTTTTTTTTACTTTACTATTTAATTACTAATTTTTAATATAATTTTTAATATTAAATATACTAATTTTCTCAATTTTGTTACATTCGACGACAATATTTCAACGTGTAGGATACAGACTATCGAAAGCTTGTGTGATGGATACAGCAGAAGAGGTCTGAAAATCTTTGGGTTCTGTTCAACTTTGTATTTTTTTTTAATAAATACATTTATTAACATCTAAAACTTGTATTCTTGAAATTTCCACCTACTAATGGTTATGCAGATTGAGAGGACGGTATCTTTACTCGATCGTATCTCCTTGTGTATTGACTTCTTTAACCCGCATTCATTTTTTTCCCGCAATCATAGTTTATTTCAATAGGTCCCTTTAAAAACGATAGATCGAGGTTTCACTGTATTTCTTAAAATCTATTGCGACACGTGTTTCGATGCATTCCGCATCATTTCGCTAAACCGTATGTGAAGTCACAATTCACTTTAAGAAAGTTCAACTTCAAACCCTTATCTGCACCCCAATAGTGCATAGGGCACTGTACTATATAAACGCAGTGTTATCTTAATCGTTAACTCATGAAGGAACCCTCAAGTGATCAACCCTCCGCTTCAGGTACCAGTCCAGGGTAATATTGAATAAATAACAGAGTGAAAAAAATCACTTATATTTAATTGACCTCCCCCCTTGGAATCGAACCCGGGACCTCCAGAACGGTAGCCGAGCGTGGTGACCATCACACTTACGAGGCAAACAAAATTATTATAAAGAATAGTGGTCTTATATTAAAATATGTATAAAAGTATATATTATTTTGTACAGTTTTATTTTTATAAAAAATATTTCTCTAATTCAAAATGATAATAAATAGCTTCTTACTATTTTGCATGCATGGTCAAAGCGCTTGGCTACCGTACTGAAGGTCCTGGGTTCGATTCCCAGGGGGGGGTCAAATAAATAAAAGCGACTTTTCACTCAAGTATTTATTCAAGATTATCCTGGACTGGTACCTAAAGCGGAGAACTGATCACATTTCCTTCGTGTTTTAACAATCAATATAACACTGCGTGTATCTGTGCATAAGAAAATGTATGTACCATGAAATTATGAGAAGTAAAACGTACACAAAAAATATATAAATAAATATACAGATAGAAAAGTAAAATTGAGAAGTAAGGTAAACACAGGATGATACCCAAAACAATTCAATTGGACATTATTTTTTATTTGATACTAATCCATCGATTTTCAGTAACCGGAAGTTCCTTATTTGACTCGTCTTTGTATAATATCAACCCAAGCCGACGTTTTATCTGCGACAAAGAGTAATACTATAATCCAACTCATTCCAAAGTTAATTGATTTATCCGTTTAGCGCTGAAGAGCGACCTCGAGCGAGGATGGGGTGATCCCAAGAACCCATTGTTTCTTAAACTATTATCTCAGTTCACAGATGTCGCGTCATTGAACGCGAATTTCAATTTCACCCGGTTGAGATGGTCTTAAGATCTGAAAAGCCCCCTCTACAACTGACATTTGCACCGTTCGTACAGTACTTGAATCAAGTGAACTTGATTATTTTTACATCTTTTTCGATATCTCAACATAGATTAAGAAGAATATGAAATATTTAGTATGTAAAAAGTATTGTTAAATTGTGGTATGGTAATATAATAATCTCCGAACTATTTATCTTTCATTCGGTGTAATACCAATTGAAATTATTATTACATAAAGTGAACAATGAATGAAAATGAGTGTTAAGAATATAAAAGTCTGGATTTTGAAAGAAACTGTTAATGCAGAAAACCCAGATTTGTGAACAAGTATTTGGAAGCATGGCATGAAAATAAAACATGGAATTGGCAAAAGAAGGATGAAGTTGAATGTCAAAAGTCAAAATGCGATCTCTCAGACAAATCTGTGACAAAACGATGTATACGAGTACACAGTATTTTCAATAAATTGTTTACTTAGTAAATACCACTATTTTTTAAAATCTACTGTGGCAAGTGTTTCGATGCATTCCGCATCGTTTTCAAACACTGTATGTGCGAAGTAAAAAAATAATTAAAAATGGATAGATTTTACCACAAAGTGACTGCCGAATCAATTAATGAGAGTACAAAGTAGTTTGAATAGTGAAATAAGGAAATAATGCAAAGCTGAGATAAGAATTACGGATAAAATTTTTTAATGTATTTTGAGATGGTTTAGGCATGTGAATCAAACAAGCGAAGAAAGAAAAGAACAAAACAATTATATGAGACGAATGTAGTTGGAAGTAGAAGCAGAAGAAGGCCGTGGAAAACTTGGCAGTGGTAAGGTTCGGAGTCAGAATAATCGGCGGGTATGTATAAGGAGATGCATGAATGTGGAAGAGGTGTAGATTTTTTGCAAAGACAGATTGGTGTGGCGTTAAATTCTCTCTGCTTACCCCTGCGTGGAAGCTGTGTGAAAGTTATTAAGAAGGAAACTCATTTTGGCATTCGTAAATCGTTACTTAATATATACGAGGCTCCTCATGAAAGTTAGAGTACATACATGCAAACGCGATGCAAATAACACATAATTTCAGATGCGCCGCAGTCTATGAGACACTCCGGAGTATCTTGTACTTCATCTTCAGAGTCTGTGAGGCTCTCGTGTCAGGAGCATTACCGGGACTAACTGCCCCCTAGCGGAGGGCGGAATAATTTCCCACCCCCGAGGGAACCGACCCGATGCCTGCGAAGTTTAATGGCCGAATCGCATTGCCGCGAATGATAATATCCTCGTGTATAGATGCAAACTGACGAAATGGGATTCCGTGTGCAAGGCGTTGCATTTAACTAACATAGGTTCAGAATTTTTTTTGACTTAGATGCTATGTTTACTTTTGTAGAAAAAATGAAAAATACCTTTGTCTTTTGTAACTGCAGACAGTTTTTCTTTATAGATACATAGATACATTCATAGATACATATTTATTTCATAGATACATTTACTATATGTATTACGTTATAGTTATTACGGTAGAATTCCATTTTAAATTTTTGGATAGTATAATATATCCAAAAATAAACAAGGTTAATGAATTCTGCTTTTATTTACATATGCATATATAATGAAAATATGTGACGCGTTTCGTCTTATTAAGATACCAAAGAATTTTTATATTATTTTTAATTTTAATTTTAATTTACTTTGTTTAACATACTTTGAAAAAAAAAAAATTGTAAAACGAATTCCCTCTCTAAAGACAAGTATCTTCTTTATAAGAGAGGTAAAAACGTTATATTTGAAATGTATTGTATATTTACCAACTGTTCTGTATTATTTAAATATGTATTTTGTAAACAAAATAAATAAAATACATTATCAATAAGAAATTGATAATGTCTTAATAAGACAAAACGCGCCACATCTTTTCATTGAATATGTGTAAATAAAAGTATAATTCAATCCTTGTTTAATTTTAGGTTTGAAACAATTGTCACAATATTGATTTTTATATGTTTTTCAACAGTAAAATACAACTTATTGAACTCAAAAAATCTGTGTTTGATTTAACAATTAATACATAAACAAAAATAAAATTAAAATGTAATTTTATTTGAGTATATATTTAAAGGGTACATATTTAAATTTAAATAATAATAAAGGCGTTAGGAGTCGTATGACAAGAACATTTATGCATACAAATTCTTTTCAGTTCTTAAGGCTATCGATTTTTCATTCACGCTGAAATTTCGTCTTTGGGTGTATCCATACAGATATGTACATGTTTGTCATTCGAAATGAGATAGTTTCGCTGCATAAAATACAAATGTTAGATTATAGTGAGTAAAATGGGCAGTAGGTCGATGGCAGCCATGACAGCTTGGATGAAGGCTATAAACATAAAACAACTACGGAACGTGACACGGGTCGAAATAATTTTTTTTATAAGGAAATACATCGTTGCACAAGACTGGCAGATATAGACGAATATAGAAATGAGTTTATATATAATATCCTGAAATAATACAAATGTTTTTAAAAGCATTAAATTTTATCAAAACACGAGTCATTGAATCGTGAGTTAAATAATTTGTTTAAACCTTTAATTTTAAGATATTAGAAAGTAATGTAAGGCTGAACTAGGGGTAATTGAAAATATTAAGATATAATTTATATTTGAAGCAATAACTTTGTGATTTTTCCCATTTTATAATTAAAATAAAACTTTGTCTTAAAATCAGTATAAATACATTACTATAACTTAGTTATAATGTCTACCGATTTCGAAGCAAACAGCTTTTTTTCAAGACTGATTAATCAGTCTTGAAAAAGAATTGTTTAGCTTCGAAACCGGTAGACATTATAATTAAGTTATAATAAAATACTACATATATATATATATATATATATATAGTGATTTTAAAACAAAGTTATATTTTAATTATGTTGAGAAGAGTTCTTTAAGGTGGAATAGACATGTAGAGCGAATGGATAATGAAAGAATGACTACGAAAGTATAATATAAGCGGGGGAACAGAACGAGAACGGCCAAAAAAGACTTAGCGCGATCCGATCAATCATAATCTAAAATCAATAAAGTAATTAAATAAAATAAACATGTTTTATTCGTGTACTTTATATAAAGTTAATCCCGAGCATTCAGAATAATCATCCAGGTTTTAGATCCAGTAAAAGGTGCTTTACATATAAGGGTAATTACGTTTTACGACAGTCGTTCATATCAGCACATTGAAGGTTAAATTTTGAACCATAAAATGTTTTAAGTATCGAAAATTCTGCTCTCGGGTTAATGGAGCAAAACTTTTTTATTTCAATTTTTAAGACAAACAGTGTTTGAAAATGACGTGGAATTCATAGAAAAACGTGACATAATTTGTGGTTCCGTGGTCGGTGTCGCGGACTGCTGAGAATAATAAACTAATAAAAACATAAATAATAGTAAAAAAGAGTTTCTGCTCAATAAAAAGCTTCTTTTCATCTCACCAATAGATGTCTGGGTAGAATTGGTGAATGTTACACGTGTGTAAAGTGATCACTTATACCAGCCTATGACGGTCGTCAGCCCCGTAAACGCCCAGACTTCCATATTCTTCTTCATCTTTGATGAGATGTCAAAAAAAAAACAATACTTATTGTTTTGGTTTTTTTATCACTTATTTCAATTTGTTGATTTTTACAAACTGCAGAAATTTAAACTATTTTCACCATAAACTTATGTTTGCATTAGTGTTCAGAGAAATTTCACCAAATTATTGTTTGTTCCAATTTTTTATATTTTTTTTAAATAGCCTATAGGATTTCGTTTTTATTTTATTAAAGAAATATGGAAATTTAAAAATGAAATCCATGTGCCAAATATATATATATTTTTTAAAAATCAGCACGCTTTTATTGTTTTTATCGATAGCGCTTTTCTCATTATTTAACTTTTTGTTCAAATGAAAAAACCTCCAAGATTCAATCAATCTTTCAATTATTCAAACAGTTGGGTGTGTAAATACCATCCCACAAGCATGTGGTTGCCTCATAATTGAAATTATAATGGAAGCTATGTACGCTAGCCACGTGTAGAGCATTTCTCTGAAGGGTGGTGAACAATCAACCCCTCTCGCACCTGAAGGGTGAGAACATAAGGGATGAAAAGAAACATAAGGACTGTCGCAAGAATAACAAAATGTCGCGTGCGAAAAACAGGCAATTCAGCATCTGTGCGCATTTCCAGCTTTTGAGACTGTCAGGTTGGATTAACGTGGGTACAATTGACTAGTTGTGGAAATATAACATAACACACACTGGCACTGGTACAATGGGATTCAGTGTTTGTTTATATGTATATATATATATATATATATATATATATATATATATATATATATATATATATATATATATATATATATATATATATATATATATACATACAACAACATCATATAACAAAAATGGTCAATTTTCAATTGCGCATGATTTTCGAATGCCCAGAAAAAGTACCATATCCCAGCAAAAGCGGCATATTTTTGACTTAAAATTTACCCGCAACGGGGCAGAAAGTGTTTTTTTGCATTTTAAAGATAGGCATTGTTTAATTATTATTTTTTTATTTACGAAATATTTTTCAAACAACATTCAGGTATAACCTAAAAAGATCTGTTGCCCAGTAAAAAGTTCAATAAGTGGCTCTTTATTTATTTTCAATACATTTTATTATATTCTTAAACTTTAAAAACGATCTCCTGAAAAATCTAAAAAAAAAACTAACTAACCATCACGCTGCTTCTCCGCAGGGGTAGGTAGAGAAAACAGAACACCACACCACTCTGTCTTTGCAAACATTCTTCGCCTCTTCCACGTTCATTCATCTCCTCACACATACCCGCCGATTATTACGACTCCTAACCTGACCACTTTCAAGTATTTGGCACACCTGATCGTGCCATTTTTTTCTCGGTCTAAAAAATCTAGTTTTTTTTTATTTATGACGTTGTTGCGTTATGAATAATATCTTTTAAATAATTCTTCTGACATACACTTCCTTCACATCTATACATCTAGTCATACATGCCTATACAAATAATGCAAAGAAACTATAAACTGTATCACGAGTTTGAACAATATATCTAGATACCCCTAGGGGTTCCGAAAATTGAGTAGTGTGGTTATCAATCACATGTGGAATTGGTGAATGTTGCACGTGTGTAAAGTGATCACTTAAACCAGCCTTTGACGGTCGTAAGCCCCGTAAATGCCCAAACTTCCATATTCTTCATCTATATTGGGTCGTGTCGTGTTGTGGTCCCGTGGTTAGTGTCACGGACTCTTAAGTCAGAGTTTCTCGGTTCGGATCCACTCTACCACGGTTTGATACCTATCTCTAATGATGAGCCGCTAAGGCTTAACAGTATGAAATTGAAATATTTGTGTAAGTAATAAAGACACAAATATTTCTCTTTTTTTTAAATAAAAAAACCATAAAAATATTGAAAGAGAAAAATTACTGTAAACCATTTGATGCGGATAAGTTAGACAAAGAAGAATTTTAACGTTAGAAGAAGAAGAATTATAATTTAACGAACACTTTCCAATTAAGTAGGTACTGAATGCCTATTTGAATAATATAACCGCGACATTTTTAAATTACTCGCGTCAGTTCGAACATCACTCACACGCTACATGCACGCGTATGCCATTTTTGTAACAAGCTTTTTCTTTGATTGGAGCTGATGAGCGCCACGTAGCGTCATATTTCAAAAGCTTCCGGGCTTAAAGCGCGGGAGAATTTTTAATATGGCGCATAATTAATCACCCTTCCTTTGGCAAACGTGAATAGAATGCAAGCTCGGCTTGTTGGTGGTCGTGAATGTGTAATAATTACTGACGAGACCCTCCCCCCAGAAGGGTTGTGCTCCGAATATTACAATATATCAAAATAACACTGAGCAGCCCTATCAAAATGAATTTGATAGAGTTAAAAGGGTAGGTTCACACTTAACACGGTGATATTATGCTCGTGTTTTATATGAGGAAATTTAATTCATTTGTCAAATCTTTAAAAAATATTGAAAAATATAAATATTTTTTATTTACGTTTTTCTCAGTAATTACAGTATTACTATTTCTTAAAATCTACTGTGACACTGATAAAAAGAAAAAAAAATAATAAGAAACAGCTCCTACCCTCTACTTCAACTTTCAACGTCCCAATGATACAATTCTAAAATTAAGACTTAGCTTAAAATGATGAAGGAAACACTTGTTTTTATACCACTTGAGTTTATTAATGACTCCTAGTTTCGTAAGCTAAACTTCCATCGTCAGGTCTGAATAATAACTATAATATATCATAAAAAACTAATCTATAAATAAGGAGAGGGGTAAGTTAGGGGAAGATCACTTTAACATGTCTTACAACAAAGTAAATTCCGAAACAATAAATAAAAGACTAAGCTTGATGTACGGTGTTTAAAAATGATGCGTAATTCATCGAACCGTGTTTCACAATACATTTTTAAGAAGTAGTGGTATTTACCAAGTAAAACCTAAATTAAAATGGATAGATTTTATCGCAATGCGACTGCCGAATCAATAAATGAAATTATATTGTCACACTTAGATATTTATACATTTTATTATTTGGTCAATTCTACTATTATAGTGTTATTTATCAAGTAAAACTCACAATAAAAATGGATAGATATTTAATCACTTGATTAAATCTTACACACACTAAGAACACATCTATAATATAGTTTGAAGCACTTACTTTGTGATTTTCTATTTTATAATTAAAAGGTAACTTTGTTTTAAAATCACAGTATTAATCGGTCATGAAAAAGAAGCGGTTAGCTTCGAAATCGGTAGATATTAAAATTAAGTTATAATAAAATATTTATTTTTTTACAGTGATTTTAAAACAAAGTTACATTTTAATTACATCTGTAATATCTTTGGGTTCTGTGTTTTAAAAAAAGCAATTCTCCGCGTCTAAAAAGACTGAACTGTGGGAAGAACTTATCAACTGTCCAATAAAGGGACTTACAAATTAAATTTACAAGAAAGAGCTTTGTGTGATTCGCAACCTTGGGAGTTTATATAAGAATATATGAATTGTGTAAATATGAAGATAGTGAGAAGAAAAACCTCTTGAAAAAAGGGGAAAAGTTTGTTGGAAAAGGAAATTGCTGGCGAAAAATAAACCTGCCAAAGTATTATGTAACGCCAGATGGAAAAAAATAAGGCTAATGCCAGCTCATTTTTCATTTCCGCCATCCGCAAATTCATTTTTCATGTATTAATTTTTTACCAAGATAATTGAAATGAAAAGTGAAGATAAGTTCCTTTTGATTACTGTGATTCAGTTATGTGATTCACATTATATTCAATTTTTTTTGTGTGCATAATCAATATTCTCTGCCTCCGTAGTGTTATAGTCAGCACTCTCGGGTTGGAGGTCCCGGGTTCGATTCCCAGAGGGGTGAACATTTGTTCACCCCTCTGTGATTTTTTCACACATAAGTGATTTTTTCACATTAATATGTATTCAATATTTCCATGGAATGGTACCTGAAGCGGAGGGCTGATCACCTTTCCTTCACGTGTTGACTATTAAGATAACACTGAGTTTATATGATGCACCATTGGGGTGCGGATAAGGGCTTGAAGAAAGAAGATAATTAATATTATCCTTTTTAATTTAAGTTTTACGTGGTAAATACCACTATTTCTTAAAATCTATTATGACACGTGTTTCGATACATTTTGCAACATTTTCAAATACCGTATGTTATACTTGTTGGTTATCAGAACCGCTAGACAGATCACATTGCATTCATATAAAAAAAGTTCAAATTAACATGATGACGTGCTTAGGGCATTGCATCAACTTGATGCAGTGCTCTAAGCACCACTTGATTCAGATAAGGCCAAGTATTAGTAGCAATAAAATAAATGAGTAACCACCATGTCAAGAAGAATATGGAAGTCAGGTTTTAACCAGTCTATGACGGTCGTAAGCCCTGTAAATGACCAGACTCCCATTTTCTTCTTCATTTATGTTGAGATGTCAAAAAAATGTAAATAATAACTCCTAATGAGAGATAATCCAGATTTGTGAACAAGTATTTGGACTCACTCAAAATGTTGTATATGCATACACATACAAAAACACACGCACACACACACATTGCATGAATTACTTTAATAAAATACGTATTCAGAAAGATTGTTCCTAGTTTTATCAACACCTTGAGATGATTACGAGTATATTGCTCGCATTTGACTCCAACTTTTAGTCTGGGTAAGTTTTTCTTCTGGCAATATCACGCTTAAACAGATGTTTCCTACATTGTCTGGAGTCTGGAGCATCCCCGTTGAACAAATAAAAATACGACATGATACACGGAAAACTTATGGGGATATTGCCCTCTGAACTGATTCCTATTCACGTGCTTTTGGATACATTTCACAAAAGATTTGTGAAACTTTTTTCCTTGTGAAGATATTAAAAGCCTTAAAATAAATTCCTAAACTGCTAAGAAAATAAAAAAAAAATATAATTATAACAGTAAACTATACTACCACAACTACTATCACCCATTTTCTCTGCAGGGGTAAGCAGAGAGGATGGCAAGCACACTTGTCTGTCCTGATATACTATATGTTTAAACTATATTTATATACTTATTTTTTATTAACAAAAGTGTTAATAAAATTATATTAATAATATTGAGAATATTATATTTTTATATATTTACTATTATATCATATAACTGTTTATGTCCTTAACTACAATTTATAAGAAAGCTCAAAAAGTATAATAAATTTTTTAATTGTAATTTGATAATATAAATCTCAATTTTTTATTCATTATTGAACAGAATATATGTACGTTTGTGGACTCATTGCTAAGAAGAAATATTTTCCGATAATTTTATTCAGATGAATGCATAAAAGAAGCTGCTTATTAACGCAATGAGCCCTGTGAATACCCATACATCCTTCTTTTTAATCTTTGATGAGATATAAAAAATGGTATATGTACTACTAGGTACAGTCTTTATAAAAAAATACTAAAAATTAATAGAATGTAACAAGTTTTACTAAATACAAATTGAATGACTGTAAAATAAAATACTATATATGGTCTCCAATTTTCCTATTTTTAAAGGAAGGGGTATGCAAAAATTCCTTACAGAACTTTCTAAAAAAAAATTCCTACAAAAGTAAATAGAAAGTAACAAGAGTTACTGAATCCAAGTTTAATGACTATAAAATAAAATATACGGTCACTAATTTTCCTGTTTTTGAAGGAAGGGGTGAGCGGAATTTCCTTCCAGAACTATCTCAACAATACGCAATAACTGTCTGGAAATATTTTAATAACCGGCATGTTACGATTTACGGCGGTGGAGATTTTCAAGCATTTCCAACCAGTTTCGACCAAAGTTTCCCTCGCCGCGTGGGGAAGTAAAGCGAAACTGCTTTATGGTAATTGGTCTGGATGGAAAAATAAAAGTTTAAATATGGAAAACTTAACCGTCGCATCGTCCGAACTAGGGGTTGACTGAAGGGTGGTTGGGTTAGGGGAGGCGGGGTGAAATTTACGATCAACACGCGGGCTGTGTAAAAATAGAAAAAATGTCTTGTGAACCCTCGGAAGGCTTCGTTTTCTAGAGATTTACTGATGTACCCCTAAAGGATACCTAACTGCAAGGTTCTATATGGTTACAATTTATCTCCCGAGTTCGATTTTTTAATTGATAAATTTCAATTCATAATAATAACATATTTGACATTTTTTAATAAAATAATGATTTTAAAATGAATATTTATAGCAAGAAATTAATGCGCTTGAGAACTTTGATTTTAAGAACGATTGTTTCGCCTTCACTGGGCATTTTAAGCAAATATTTTTAAAATATTCTTACAGGGTGAAACACTACCTCACTATTAACAATAAATAACTTGTGTTCTCGAGAACTTTGATTATAAGCCTACCAGTATTTATTTATTAAACTTACAATTATTTCCCCTTCAGGGATCATTTTGAAACAGATATCCATAAAAATATTCTCGTAAGGCGAAGCATTAGTTAACTTTTGTCAATAAATAGCCTATGTTCTTGAGATAATTTATAATTTACAAATATAAAGTTCTAGGAAATAAACATCGAATTATGGTCCCTTTTTTATATTCAAGTCATATTTTAGTCATCATATTTTAAGTCATTCTTTTATCAACAAAAGAATCTAAGTGTTAAAAACATAAATGTGTAAATAATTATTAATATCAATTCCTTTTTTGTATATCTTCATTCCATTTATACAACTATTTCATAACACTAATTTCACATTACTGGTTAAATTTTTGGGTACCAATTAAAGAAAGGTCTACCTTCGGTTTCCTTATACGCATCCAAAAGGATCACAAATGAATCTCGTTCCCAAACCTAATGAGAAAACCTTTGTCCCACAATCAAATTAAATATTTGATTTGAACAATCCCTACCCTTACGGGCTTATTTCTTATGGTAAAATCCCACTCAACTAGTGAATCCTATATTCATACAGATAAACGTAAAATATATGTATATTTATCAAGAAATAGCCACCCAAACCTCTATTTTAGAGGGTTGTCCGAAGATGGGGTAAAAGAATGGGGAGAAAATTATGAAAATATATAGCACACAGTCACCACAATAATACTATCAAGTGATTCGGCAGTCACTTTGTGGGATTATCTATCCATTTTAGTTATATTTTTCTTGGTAAATACCAGTATTTCTTACAATCTATTGCGACACGTGTTTCGATGCATTCAGCGTAATACGGTATTTGATAATGAAGCTGAATTAATAGAAACATGTCTCACAGTAGATTTTTGTTTTACATTTTTTGATACCAGTAATACACTAATTATGTATATGTGTGTGTGTGTGTGTATATATATATATATATATATATATATATATATATATATATATATATATATATATGTTTGTATGTGTGTATATATGCGAATGTATATGTATGTATGTATAATTATAAATATATTTTTAAATTTCTTACCTAGAAAAAAAATCCTCTAACCACCCTCATCAATTCCTTTCCTTTCCCTAAATCTATTATTTTATATCATACCCTTTTTTTTAGATCTCTTAATGTTTTTTAATAGTTTTATAACATAAATGTGGAATTGTTTAATTGGCTTTTTTTAACGTAACAATTTTTTGTTAATGTAATGTAATGTTTATTAATTATTTTTTATTTGTAATCTGTGCAATTACCGAATAAATAAAATGAAAAATTAAATTAAATAAATATTCCATTCGAATTATTTGTTTAAATGTGTCTGTATATTTTAAACGACTGTCTGTAGTGTTCTTTCATTATTCATTGTTGGCCACATACGAAGATGCAATTAGAGAAGTAATTATGCTCGGATATAATTAAACGCTAAACTTAATTAATTTTGATGAGACCGCTTCATCATTATTACTCTCAAACAACTTCAAATGAACCTCGAAGCGAAATGAATCTTGAAAGACAAATACTGGTTTATGAATCTGAACAGATATTAAGGTATAATTTCATCTTACTTTTATTGCTTAGCAAGAAAATTGTCAT
Organism: Brachycentrus maculatus; assembly: GCF_059751285.1. Taxonomy (NCBI): domain Eukaryota; kingdom Metazoa; phylum Arthropoda; class Insecta; order Trichoptera; family Brachycentridae; genus Brachycentrus; species Brachycentrus maculatus. The sequence continues at coordinate 1,024,315 of NW_028281093.1, forward strand.
AATGTTTGTAACACGTATCTATTCATAATCTGTTCAAAGTAGTTATATATATAAAAAAAAATGATTATGTATTTGAACTGAAAACTTTGTAACACGTATGTATTCATAATCTGTTTGAAGTAGGTTCATCTAAAAAAGAACGATTATTTGAATTGCGAATGGTTGAAACACGTACCTATTCATGATTTGAAGTAGGTTCATCTAAAAAAGAACGATTATTTGAATTGTGAATGGTTAAAACACGTACCTATTCATAATCTGTTCGAAGTAGGTATATCCAAAAAAGAACGATTTTTTGAATTGCGAATGGTTGAAACACGTATTTATTCATAATTTGAAGTAGGTTCATTTTAAAAAGAACGATTATTTGAACTGAGAAAGTTTGTAACACGTATCTATTCATAATCTGTTTGAAGTGGGTATATCCAAAAAGAACGATCATTTGAATTCAGAATGTTTGTAACACGTATCTATTCAAAATCTGTTTGAAGCAGGTATATCCAAAAAAAGAAAGATTATGTGAACTGAAAATGTAAGCTTCATCGATGATAAAATTTATAAGGGTGCGCCATTAAACGTACATAATTCAATTTTATATCGACTTATTGCTGAATAGTAATAGCGCTTGAAATTTAGCGGTGTACCCGATTATTTGAATAGTGTAATTTATCGTTAACGGTACCCGAATAATTAAATGGCTTTGCTTTTCAAAAAATCCAATATGTAAAATTTCATTAATCCAATATGTAAGATTCTTCAGTCACTTTGTGGTAATATTTATCAACTTTTAATCCAATATATCTTCAAATATTTTGACACGTGTTTCAATATATGCAGCATCATTATCAAACATCGTATTTAAACACGGTAAATACCGTTTTTAGTTACAAAAAGTTTAAACAAATAGTGGAATTTACCACATAAAATTTAAGTTTAAATATTAAAAATTCGGTACGTGCAAAATTGTTTTTTTACATATGTTATACATTTGGTCATTCTTTAAAATATTATTTTTAACGTTGGATATTTTACTGTTTAGTATGACAACACATTATTTAAAAAAATAAATAATATAATATAAACATTTTTAACGTTATTTAATATAATAAATATATTATATAATAAACATTTCCATCACAAGCCAGAAATCGAACTCGCGACAAAACACAGTATTAAAAAAAGCTCTGAAGAAAATTTTAATTAACTATGAATTTTTTTCATTGTGACTTTCAACCGTCTCAATTAATGATAAAGTCTGCGCTCTCAACAAAAAGTAAACATATTTTTCATCTTGAACTAAATTTCCTGGATTTAACATTTATTGCTTTCAGATTTGACGCCAAGTAAAAAAGGAAATATTTTTGATGGATCATTCAAACACTTAATTGCTAAACAGTCGACCCCTTTTGACGTAATCCTACGCATAAATCCCCGTCGAATTAATTGTCGTGGCGGTCGGGATTTGTCACAAAGTGCAACCGAACTGTGCACACATTATGCATGCAAATTGAGGCCTTTGTAGCGATCATACTCCAGTCGTGAGCAATTACCATTCACAACAAGAGAGCTCTTGATTACTCTGCAACAGGAACACAACACAGGTGTCGGAGGCTGCTCAACTTACAAGGATGATTATTCAAATTTTGTGGTAAGTAATTAAAAAGAAATTTAAATAAATGTGCAATATAATATTACGTCTGAAGACTGTATAAACATGAAGACTTTATATGCAAATAATAATTTCAAAGTGTATAAAGCGCATTCTTGTTTTAGCTGTAGTTGTTCGACTTATAACAGTCAAACAACTATCATATATACTCCAACTATCTTTGCATTTTAAGGGCACCGTAGCTTGGTTAGACGCTTGACTGCGAAACCGGGGTCACGGGTTCGATACTCGACAATAGCTAATTTGAAAAAAGATTTATTTTCAATTGGTTTGGTAGTTACTGATGTGTTTTTCACATTTAACCTATTCTACCTACAGATACGCCTTAGGGGCTTTGAGGGTTATTCCTTTAAAATAAATAGATTTTTTCTCGCATAACTCAAGAAAGCACCTCTCAGTAAAGTACAAAGAATTGCAAAGACAAAAAAAAACACATAAAAAATACAACACACCTGTTTTGGTAAAAAGAGCTCTGATTATTAAGCAATAAATTTGTACAACCTCCTTCCATTATACAAAAAGTCATTAAAAAAATTAAACTGTATAAAAGAGCTATTCATATAACAGAAAATACGGTCAAAATAAGTCAGACTTCCATATTATTTGGATTTAAAAATAAATTATTTTACTCTGTTGGGACACCATTAACAAGTTTTAAGTTCACAATAATCATAATTTACTGAAAATTAAAATACCTGGTGCAGTGTAGTATCTTCTTTAATAACCAGTTTGAGATCTAAAAGAAAGAAGAGAAAAAAAACAATTAGTATTACGAATATAAATCAACAAAATGCTAAATTAGAATCACAACTAAAATACTTTATTGTCAGTAATTACGAAAACACACATTCAGTCAAAATATCTACTACCCTATTGAGTAAGACAATGCAATAAAAAATATATCACATAAAAAAATAATACAAAATGAATAATTACTTTAACGTACTCAGAACGACTGAAAATGTGCTTACGTACATCATTTGTTTTTATTTAAACTAGACATTATTCGGTTTATCATAAAATCACATTTTAAAAGTTTTTTGTATGATGAAAAACCTGTATTGTATAGGTACTTAAAATTCCTCCATTTTGTTTATAAGCAGAACTCATAAACAGTATTTAACAGTATTGAATAAGTACTATGAATTTGTTATTTTCTTTTTAAATACTATGGTTAAATAATAATTAATTAACGTGTATAAAACTTTAAATTTGTAGTGTGGTTGTCAATAATGGGTACAGTGGTAAATCAGTGTATAAAGTACACAACACTTAAACTCACAACAAAAGGTCATAAACAATGTCAATACCCAATCGTTTATATTCCCACATCTATAAATATATTATTATTTAAATAGATATTTTCATAAATTGATTCGGCGATCACTTTCGGGTAATATTCAATCATTTTTATTTTAAATTTGACTTGATTAAATACCAATATTCCTTGAAATCTATTGGAACATTTATTTCGATGCATTTTACATAATTACCTGACATTTGTGAATGCAATTAATTTATTCACGTTTTAATTGAAAATGGTCTTTATTAACTTCTTTACTTTTATAACTCAACGACATCGTCCTAAGAAACATAATATGATCGCGTTTCCAAACACATTAACAGACATAATATGTTTACATTCCAACATACCTGAAACCAAAATGAGGCCTTAGGGCGGAAACGGGGAGCAGAAGGGTGGAATACGTAGGACAGACAGTACACAGCATATCACTACAGATGTAATATAATTAATTTGCTTAGCCGACCAAGCAATCTTGGTCACGAGTTAATATGCTGGAAAAGTTCTATGATTTTGACTCTTTAAAAATAATGTTTACACGTTTGTAATCTACATGTACATATATACTTTACAAATTCTCAACTAAGGGCGCTACCGTTATCCCAAATTTCAAATCTATCAAGTAACAAGTAAATACGAAAGGTCTCAAACAACAGTGAATCTCAAAGTTTAAAAATTAATTTAATATGGATGTTCAGTACTGGATAAAACAGTGAACGTTTCAAAAGTGTATAAAGTGATCACTTATGTCAGCCAAATGCCGGGTCATAAACCCTGGGATGCTCAGACTACCATATTCTTTCATATTAAAAATACGATAGATTAAAAAAAACGATTTAATACGATTGAGTAGACTCAAAAAATCAGTGTTTGATTTTAATATTTAATGTTGAGTTAAATGTTCAACAAATTAAACGACAAAATCTATAATTAAAATAATAGATGTTTCATCTCAAGTTATGAACCTTGTTTTTTTTTATAGTATTTAAATATCATTCGTAGAGTGAATAATCTAGTGTCTGATACTTATATTGTTTTTTGTTTCGTTTTTGATAGTTAAAATGTTTGAAATATGTTGTAAAGACTTAAAGACACGATGATGCAAAGATTTAAAAAAGGAATTATAATTAATTGTGGATAATATAGTGTCTGATAAAATAAATATTAAAAATTTCTAGTTTTATGTATTTTTTTCTGGTTAAAATGATTGAAATAAGTTGTGAAGACTTAAAGACACGACGACGCAAAGATATACTACGGTGTGAACTTGAAGCATAAAACGGTGTTTATCCATTTTACTCACGTATACATAATAAACTAATGGTTTGTACTCAGTGAGGGCAATTTAAGCTACAAATGTGGAACGTTCACGTGAGATGTTCTGGGAGAAATAACTTAAAACATTAAGACAAATTAGACAAAAGTTGGTACAACTTTCGGAGGATAAACCACGCGTTTATGCGTACAATTAATCAAAACGTATAATACTAATATGTATTCGTACATGAAAACAAGATTTGAAGTGAAGCGTCCCATATTATAGTTAAAATAATTATTATATTATTTTTTGACATCTCATCACAGATGAAGAAGAATATGGAAGTCTGGGCATTTACGGGGCTGACGACCGTCATAGGCTGGTTTAAGTAATCACTTTACACATGTGTTAACATTCACTAATTCTACGCATTATTGACAACCACACTACTCAAATTCTTGAAATCCAGGATTTGGACCTCACATACTATTATAAGAGTTTCTGCTTAGTAGCTTCTAAAAAGCTTCTTTACATCTCACCAATAGATGTCTCTAGTGAATTACTAGTGATTCAAGAATAAGCTTTCTAAATTGGTTAATATATATATAGAACTTATGAGTTCACAAGATCCATCTATGTTGGATTGAGAAAGCTTTTTCTTTATAGCAGAGACCCTTTTTGGATGTAAGCAAGATCTGAACTGAAACCGAAAAAATATCTTCTTATTGGAGAAAACCAAGATTTGTGTTAGGACTCTCTCAAAATGTTATAAACTTATACATATTGATACTTAAACCAAACAAAATCCATAATTTTAGCTACTACTCCAAATAGGTTTTTGCAATATCTTATATATTATAAATTATTCATTGGAAATTTGAAATACTAAAGCCATTCATATTAAATTATATAATACGGATTTGTGTAAAGGTCCGTAAAGCTGTGATTAACCAATTCATTTATTTGATCCTTTTTCGCTAGAGCTTTCCGAATGAATTTAAATACATTTTGAAGGGTGAGTGATTTTAGCACCTCCCTTGGGAGCTTTTTCATTTTACCTTTTTTGATACTTGCATAGTTTTTGCATTGATGTCTTATTTGAATTTCAAATATTTCGGCACTTTATTAAACCAACACCTTTGTGTACTGCGTATTTAAATTATGAATACTTCCTTTGACTCCGTTATCCGAAAACCTTTTAACCCTTTGGTCATGAACCTTCTTGTCAAATATATTTTTCGTTCGTAAGCGTAAATGGAAGTAAATTAGACATTTGATAATCAGATTGATCAAATATATACAGTGATTTAATATATCGCCCACTCCTTTCAAGAACGTCATAAATCAAAAATCGTAAATTTTCAGTTGTGCATGTTTTCGGAATGCCCATAAAATGTACTATATCCCAGCAAAAGAGGCATATTTTTAACTTAATATTTACCCGCTACAGGGCAGAAAGTGTTGTTTTTGCATTTTGAAGAAAAGGTATTGTTTTTTTTCTGTTTTTTAAATAAACTAGTTATTTTTCAAATAGAGAAATAACCTTCAGGTTTAACCTAAAAAGATCTTTGTACAGTAAAAAGTTCAATAATTTGGCTAGATATTTATTTTTAGTAAATTGTTTCATATTTTTAAACTTTAAAAACGTTCTCATGAAAAATTTAGTTTTTTGATTTATGACGTTCTTAAAAGGAGTGAGCGATATACGTATAAGTCATAAAGTAAGCATTTATTCTGTAACGTGAATATTACAAATTCTTGAACACTATATTGTCTATATTAGTTGTATCAAAATACATATAAAAAATAATAAAAAAATTTCAACGTTTTTTGCTGATACGTTGTGAAACTAATGAAATCATTAAATTATTATTAAAACCATATTAACTTGATAAAAGTCTGAAATATTTATTTAGTGAGTTTTTATTCTTTATTTATTTGTTTTTTTTTATAGCTGTATAACATGTATATTCAGAGCTTATTTTTAAACGAAAAAAAATTAAAGTCTGGCATTGGCTTAAGTGATCACTTTATACATTGTGCATCATCCACCATTATGCCTGTGGGCGTCTGGCCCCGCCATTTGGTGTTGTCAGGTTGACAACACTGAGCTACTGCTACTATCAAGTTGGCAACCCGAGCGGATTCAACAAAAGCGATCAACCGGAGCGCGCCAGCGAGAATCGCCTGCTATCGCTTGATTGTTAAAGGACGTATATTTTAGCTTCATATTTCATTCAAAGTTCAATAATCAATCAGATAAATTATAATAAGTTAATATCAAATCGTAATCAAAGTGTAAGAATTTTATATCAATAAACAAACTGTAAGTAAGCATTTCTTTTAAATATCCTGCTCTGGCATCCCGCACAATAACACACACCGGGTCTTCTAAATGCCTATTATTGAACCTCATATAAGATCGAACGCGAAAAAAATTACTAAACAGTTTCTTCAAACCATTCATTAATTTCAAGTTACAAAAAAATAGCATAAAATTATGTACCTTTGTTTCAATATGTCTTCAGAATTATGAAATTATGTGGCTAAATGTCAAATACACCCTGTTGGTTTACAACGTCAACCCATGTCATATTTAGTGAAGAAATGTAACAAACAAATGTATTTTATAAAGGAACGGATTTAAGGGTGATGAAAACATGGCATTTCCGTTTTTGGCATATTTATTAGCAACATTTTTTTATTTCATTATAAACTTTTTGCTCTAAAAAGCTACATGCTGTAAATATTGATGACTTTGAAAAGAAAAATAGTGGGTTTACAAAAACACCTTGATTTCTATTTTAACTTATCTCGGTACAAGGTGAATTGAGATCGTTAGAATGCAGATATTAAAATCGATTTTTCATAAATATATGATCCTTAATTGATATAATTGTGCTTATGAACATACGTAAAAGATAAACTATATATTTTGAAGTAAAATCTAACAAACTAATTTTTTTCACTCCGTTTCTTCGCAGTAGTATGCAGACAGCCACACCAATCCGAATTTGCAGGCAATCTACGCATCTTCCACATCATACATCTTGTACGTATACGCCGATTTTTCCAACTCCTGACCTAACCACTTTCATCATCCCAAGTTTTTTTCGGTCTTTCTCTGCTTCTATTACAAACCACATTCGCCTCATAAATTTGTTTTACTAACCTTTCTTCACTCATTTCATTCACATGTCCAAACCATCTCAACACACTTTTCTTAATTATATCGATAATGCTTATCTCAGCCTTGCATTTTTTCCTTACATCATCACTGCAACAATCTATCTTACAACGTTTTACCGCACATTCATCTTAATTAATTTTTAATTTAAATATACATAATTCTAGTAAAATCGTGGTACCTACTTAAAACCACTATTTTAATTAATTTAGATTCAGGGCTTCTTAATTTTTTATACGTATTTTTAAACTATTATTTTTTGACATCTCATCAAAGATGAAGAAGAATATGGAAGTCTGGGCATTTACGGGGCTTACGACCGTCATAGGCTGGTTTAAGTTATCACTTTACACACGTGTAACATTCACCAATTCTACCCATTATTGACAACCACACTACTCAAATTCTTGGAAGTTCTATATATATGAACCAATTTAGAAACCTTGTTCATGAATCACTAGAACTTCACTAGAGACATCTATTGGTAAGATGTAAAGAAGCTTTTTATTAAGCAGAAACTCTTATATTAGTATGTGAGATCCGAATCCCGGATTATAATCACACACATGAGAAACGCCAGAAAATACCATTTTCATTTTTATTATTAAGCTTATAATTTGACCAGATAATTTATTTACAACATTTTGAGTGTGTCCAAATACTTGTTCACAAAATCTGGATTATCTCCAATTACAGGAGTTATTTTCATAATATTTTTTGACATCTCATCAAAGATGAAGAAGAATATGGAAGTCTGGAAGTGTTCATATATATAGAACTTCCAAGAATTTGAGTAGTGTGGTTGTCAATAATGGGTAGAATTGGTGAATGTTACACGTGTGTAAAGTGATCACTTAAACCAGCCTATGACGGTCGTAAGCCCCGTAAATGCCCAGACTTCCATATTCTTCTTCATCTTTGATGAGATGTCAAAAAATAATATGAAAATAACTCCTGTAATTGGAGATAATCCAGATTTTGTAAACAAGTATTTGGACACACTCAAAATGTTGTATTTTTAAACTAATTACATAAATATACAATATGTAAGTAAAGAGTGGATGGTAAGAAAATATATGTATTTGAAATAAAGTTTTTAGAAAATCGGCTAAAAATTTCATGTCATAAACAGTTCCAAAATAAACGTTGAGCTCAGAAATGTAACGTTTCCCCATCTAAAATATGTCAATTCTCTTTTGCAAAGTGAAGGGCAAGAGCTGTACGTTATTACGCAGGATCATATTTGCGAAACATTTTCTTTTCACAGGGGCTGGAATTATATTGAGTGTCATAAATGGCCTGAGGGTGAAATTGCATTTCTCAAAGATTAAGTCTATCTTACCGAAAGCTCGTTTTTGTGTTGACGTTTTACGAAAAAAAAACTTTAAAATAAGTACATTTATATAGTCTGGACATTTGAAAATACATGTTTGATAACTATAGCTAAGAACTTGAGAGCCATTCTGCATATATACGTGGTCATACCTTAGTTCTAACAAAATGCTTATATTTTTTTGACAAACTATACAATACTTATGTTTAAAAATTCCTTCTCAGTGGATGAACTTGGTGCTTTTACCGGCTACATCTAGATGGCATTTATAATTTCATTAATTGATTCGGCAGTCACTTTGTGGATAATATATATCCATTTTAAATTTAAATTTTACATGGCAATAGATAATGATCGCAAATTTACGAAATCCTCAAAATTACGACACATCTGCAACATTTTGAAACAATAGAAATTCATACAAATATAAAAAATTATGAACAATATGACGATGACTATTTTTTTTATATAATACATCTGAACGTCTATAAAAATAATGATATTATTTTTACATAAGAAAAGTAATTTAATTTTTCGTATTTAGTGAAAATCTCAAGGTGAGATTTAAATTCTAACATTTGTTATAAAAGTTTTTTTAATGTAAATTTTGTAATTAAAAAATTAAAAAAATAAAAAAAAACAAAAATAAATTAGGGTTGCAATTGAAAAACTGTACCACAAATATAATAAAGCGGGAAATATGATATCTACGGGGTTGCATTATGAGAGTAATTAAATTTTACGCTGCAGTGCACACAGTTTGTATGCATTTCAGAGGCTTGTTTCTAAGGAAACAAGGAAGCTAAGTGTAAAGCATGCTGTAAAAAATACCATAAAATAACCAAATTGTGATTGGGTAATATTTTACCAGGAAATATTCAAAGTTTCTTTTTTCTTTCCCATTTATCGTCTTATCCACGTTGCATAAGCAGGAATTATGACTTACAGTAAATTAAGTTGGTATAAAACATGTTTAAAAGCTTTTTGTATTTTTTTTTGCCTCCATTTCATATTTAACTTCTGTTATTTTTCACTACAACATTTTTTCAGTATTACCCTGGACCGGTACATGAGGCGCAGGACTCATTACCACACTTCCATGTAATTAACAATTAATCTAATGCACTTTTTGCGGTGCAGTGCCATATACATAATTTGGTGCGGATATCGATTTATTTATAAATATTAATCTATTTAAGTATTTTTTTTTAAATAGTAATGTCTCATTATTTCATTTTATTAATTGATCAATTTATCTATTTTAAATATAAGATTTACTTGGTAAATACCACTACATATTTCTTAAAATCTATTGTGACACGTGTTTCGATGCATTCCGCATCATTTTCAAACAAAAAATGCATCGAAACACCCGTCACGATAGATTTAAAGAAATAGCGATATTTACCTTACAAAAAATTCATCGATAATAATAGTGTCGTTGGTACATCACTTTTGGTTGAATTATTATCGCTTTTTGTCAAAAGGTCTCTATTTTAGTAAAAGTAGGTTAATTTTTTTTTGTATAATGAAATATTTAAAAAAAAAACATAATGATTTTATATTTTCGCTTTGGAGAGTTGAAAATTTGTTGACATACTATATTTCTTAACGTCATCGATATTTTTTCCTTATATTTTAATACTCGTAAAAGGGAAGATATACACGTTGCCACATAAAATATACACGAGTTTATTGAAAGGTACCTTGCAATCCACCCCCAGCCCTATCTTAGGTGAATATATTATTGCATATATCTACAATCTACACATAATGTACGTAATACGTAGGCATTATGTAGGTACACGGTGACCATAAGTTATGCGTTGGCTTAGGCGGGTCAAGCGTGCATATCCCTGGGGGAGATAACAGTGCTGCTGTGTATTGAATCAGAATAAACAAACGCAATTTCCATTTCAAAATAACAATAAAAACCTAATAAAGTTCAATGCTTTAACACAATGGAGATGTAGATACGACATCTTTATGCGTCAACCCTTTCTTTCACGCTTGAGTTCATTCACTCTCAGAACCATTATTGTCATAAATTTACGTACAGTTTTAATATAGCGTTGAACTAAGTTAACATAGTTATGATTAGATTTATGGTATGGTCATATATTTTGAGTGTTTTATGTATTACTTACAATAACATACTGGAATTCAATTTAATTCTAATAAACATTGCGAACGGTAACAAAACGGGCTTAAAGTATCAGAAATTGAGACTCTAAGGAGCATGTCTGGCAAGAGGCTGCGAGATAGAATAAGGAACACTAGGATAAGATAAATATGCGAGATCGAAGATATCGTTAGGTGGGGAAGACAACGAAAAAGACAATGGTACGCGCATGTGAGGAGAATGGAACCATCCAGACACCCCTATATTGCGCTGCACGGCCAACCCCAAGGTAGACGACACCCGCGTGGACCACCAAAGAGATGGATTGCAAATCAACATCGCAGGATCCTAATCCCACTTTAAAACAGGCCACAAGGCCTACACAAAGCAAAAGAAGAAGAAGAAGATCGATAACAGTATCTTAATATATCCTACAATCAATTGGATCTTCTATCTCAACTCTCAATATAACCCTTTAACATAGCTTTCTTGTTTCTATCATTAATTTAAAAATATATTTTTAAAGTATAATATTTAATGTATAATATCAATATTTTTTTTCTTCATATACAGTTTTTAAAAGCTCTTAACCTTGATAAACTCTTTTTAAACATTTCTAATATGTTTTATATCACAATGTTTGCAAAGTAAGGAAAATATTAAAAATCTATGAAAAAACAATGCAATCAAAAATATTGACACGAGAAGACAGCAGACGTCAAGAAACACGCTGTTCGCTGTGAACAATGTTTAATTTAGCCTGTGTTACTGTTACGTGCAACAGATGGCGTTATTATGCTAAAATATATCTTTATTTTTAAATGACGCTTTATGAAATATCGAAAAATATTTTTGTTATTAATCAAAATAATTCATATGGAAACGAATCGTTTCAGGGCCTAATTAAGGGTACAAAATTAAAGCGTAAAAAATGTGAAATTACGTTGTCATAAAAATATCATGCGAAGGAGGGTAAGTTTATACACATTTTATTACACAGTGTTGTATGTTTGACATGCCTCAAATAAAATATTAGCCTTCGAGTACATAAACAAGGGATGTTATTATCGATACCACCCTCTAAATCCTAACAGTATTATCATTTACAATTTTAATTAAAATTCATTCAATATTTATTTTCAGAGCACTGGGTAAATACCAGATATGTATTTGACATTTTTTTTATTAAAAAAGGATTTCTTTCACAAATAAATTTTATACTTTGATATTTCAATTTGTTTTAAATTTCGTAGACCCGTTACTGAAAATGTTATTTTATATTATTAAGGATAATCGCAATTTATCTGCTTTAAGGATCATAAAACGACCAAACTATGAGTTTATTTTCATTTAGAATATTGAAATTGTTTATTAATAAAATATTAATAGCTTATTGAAATCAGAATCAGACGCAACCACATTGAATATTAAACACTTTGCAATAGATCCATTCTACGCCCAATGAATATAAATTCAATACTCAGTCAATAAAATAACACGTGCCTAGAGATTTTATAGTATTTAAATATATGTGTGATTGTATAATTCAATTGATTTATTTGTCACTTTATGATAAAATCTATCCATTTATAATTCAATTTTTACTTGGTAAATACCACTATTTCTTAAAATATATTGTGATACGTGTTTCAATGCATTCCGCATCATTTTCAAACACCGCATGTGAAGCTAACTCCAAATTTTAGAGTTGGGTCTTTGAGACGTTGATAGTTGAAGAGGGGGATAGGATTATTTTTATTGTTTTTTTTTCTTCTTATCAATGGGAATATAGATAATAGGGATGGGCTTTATTCATTGTCATATTATTGATGATGGGTTTATTGTTATTTATATTTAGTTGAATTTTTATTTTTTCAAAATGTTGCAGTTTATTACTTTTTAATTATTTTTAGGATGTTATAGTACTTACCATAGAGTTAACATTGTCAATATATCAACGGTAATTTCATTAAAATAAATATATATCGTTTTTTTTATTTTTTCTTTTGATACTGGATTATTCACCCCACGGATGATATATCAATTTATATTATATGTGTCTCAAATTGAGACGAAGCACCTATCATTTTTAAACGAAGGAAGATGGAAGTCTGAGCATCCCAGGGCTTACAATTTAGCTTTCGGCTGGCTCAAGTGATATAACTTTATAACTTTTTATGCAAGTGAACTTTATACACTTGTAAAAGTTCACTATTCTGCCCTTAATTGAACATTTATATTGTACTATTTTTTCAGCCAAATGCAATGTCGTGATCCTTGGGATGTTCAGACTTTCTTCTTATTTTATTAAAAAATGATAAACGCCTCGTCTTAAGTTGACACACATATTTATATACAAATTTTTATATATTTTTTATATACAAATTTATATTCGTTTCAGTAATTTCAGCCGTATTATTTTGTCAACGACTTGTAGGTAGTCAAAAAACCTTAATTTTATTTTTTTCATTGCCATTTTAAAATATCATACACAAATAATATTATTTACACAAAACTAGAGTAGGTACTGTAATTAAATTTTAGAAAAACCTACACAGGACCTACTAGCCTTTTCCTACTCCCAATCTGACCTTGCAACATTGTGTAATTAAAAACAATAACAATAAAGTAATCAGGTATTTTGAAGATCTAAAATGTAATGACTATCCCGGGATACTATAATAATATTTACATATTGTTGCCAATAGTTCGCTGTAGTATTTATTCAATATTACCCTGGATTGGTACCTGAAGCGGAGGGTTGATCACCTTTCTTCATGTGTTAACGATCAAGATAACACTGCGTTTATATGATGCAGTGCCCTATGTACCATTGGTGTGCGGATAAGGGTTTGAAGAAGAAGAAGATTGTTGCCAATAATACTATCTGGCAACCTGTCACATCACATTGTACCGTGTTTATTTATACTACTACTACTACTACTACCATCACCTTGTTTCTCCGCAGAGATAGGCAGAGAGGATGGAACGCCACACGTACACACCTAGCTTCCTTCACATCCATACATCATACATGCCCTCCGATTACGCAGACTTTGACACCACCAGATTTTAGGTTGTAAATAATCTGATCGTGCCAAGTCTTTTTCGGCCGTCTTCGTTCAGTTCTCCCGCTCACATTCGCTCAATATACTTTCTTAGTCATCCTCTCGTTATCTATTCGCTACCCATACCACCTTAAAGAACTCTTCATTATCTTTTCAACTATCGCTTTATTATTTATAAGTTCCATGAAATAAAAAATAAAAGATGGTGAATAAGAAAACGAAAGACGGTGTAAAACGTACGTTATATATTGATAAAGACGACATCATATAGGAATATCAACTAACTGTACAATATCTCACCGAAAAAGCCCAATAACTCTTATTAATCCTAATATATTCATATAATACGGTACCAACGGAGCGTGCGGTTTGTATTTATCATATGGGGATGTAGGATGTAGTACATATGGGAAAATATTTATTGGTTTAGCAAAATATATCATGTAGCGCGTAGTCACAAGGGGTGAACTCGCTGGATACCCGCAAAATCAACCACCGTAGCCGGATAGAAATATTTAGAATAGCTAAGAGAAATAACGGTAACATAATAAGTAACGTGATATTTATAATAATAACGTTTAAATATTTCCGGATTTTAAACGACACGTGGGATACATTTAATTTTAATAGCTTCAAAAAGTTTCTAATTTTAATTGGCTAGAAAATGATTAGCATATCACAACAATTATTAAGTAATAAGCGCCCTTGAGGTAGTATTTTACGAAAATGGCGTTATATAAATTATCCGAAGTTTTTGTTAGTATTTATATGTATATATATATATATATATATATATATATATATATATATATATATATATATATATATATATATATATATATATATATATATATATATATATATATATATATATAAATATATATAAATATATATATATATATATATATTTATATATATTTATATATATATATATATATATATATATTTGTTAGTATTTATATGTATATATATATATATATATATATATATATATATATATATATATATATATATATATATATATATATATATATATATATATATATATATATATATATATATATATATATATATATATATATATATATATATATATATATATATATATATATATATATATATATATATATATATATATATATATATATATATATATATATATATATATATATATATATATATATATATATATATATATATATATATATATATATATATATATATATATATATATATATATATATATATAATTTTATAGATAAGCATTATCGATAAAATTAAGAAAGGTGTGTTGGGTTTGGGCATGTGAGGAAAAATTAATACAAATGTATGAGGCAAATGAGGTTGTTAATAGAACCAGAAGACCAAGGAAAACTTGGCATGATTTAGTAAAGTGGTCAGGATAAGAGTTGAAATAATTAGCGGGTATGTGTAAGGAGATTCATGAATGTGGAAGCGGTGAAGATTGTCTGATGTGGGGTTTTATTTTATCTGCCTACTCCTGCAAAGTAGCGGCATGATGGTTAGTTAGTTAGTTAGATAAACATATCTTCTATAGGGTGAATAATCCAATGTCACGGAATGAAAAATTATAATACTTAACCACTGCCATATTTTTAATTATCACAAATAGCAGAGCCCTGGTGCTTTTTTAAACGTCGTTATCATTTTAAACACCATTCCGCGGTGGAGATTAAAAAGCTCCGACGAAAGCCCAACTAATAAGTCTTCTTATATTAGTGAGGGTGGTCGAATGAAAAAATCGAGCCCCCACGCGTGACGCAGCGAGCGCATAGCCCCATCCCTACTCGCTATGTCGAGCTCCATAGACAGATGGTTTCGTTGTCGCCATGGTAACACAACCCATGGATTTAGGGGGTGGAAATATTCATTCTCATCGCTCAACCATACAGTGAAATGTCACTGTAATGGTGTCAAGGGGTCATTTATAGCTTTTTAAAATTGAAAATATTGATGTTCATTTAATCTAATAATTTCATCAATTGATTTTGAAGTCACTTATTTGTAATATTTATCCTTTTTTTCTTCTTTTAACCCTTATCCGCACCCAATGGTGCATAGGGCACTGCATCATACAGAAGCAGTGTTATCTTGATCGTTAAATACACGAAGAAAAGGTGATCAGCCAACCGCTTCATGTAACAATCAGGGTCATATTAAATAAATATTAGATTAAAAAAATACTTATATTTATTTTGATCCTCTTGAGAATCGAACCCGGGACCTACAGCATGGTAGTTTAACGTACTAACCACCAAACTATCACGGCGGACAGTGGTTTACCAATTGAAATTGTAATCAAAAATATAATCGAGTACGTTCAAAAATACATAACGTATAAATTAAGGTGTTTTCTAGTCATAGACGTATCTGGTAATTAAAAACATACTCAACTCAAACAAGATGCTGTCGAGAACTCTTATATGAAAGCAGGTGTTTATTTAACATACATAAATACAACTTACTATTTTTTTAGTAGAGTAGTTGTCATGTCAATCATGTCCAATCATAGATAGAATAGTGAATGTTACTTGTGTATAAAGTGATCACTTAAACCAACCTATGACAGTTTGTAAGTCTTTTAAAATACCCATACTTCCACATTCTTCTTTATTTATGATGAGATATTAATATAAAAGATTTTCCATAAAATTATTATAATTTATATGAAACCAACATGAAAATAAACATATATGATCTCTACTAGTTAGAAACTTATGTGCCTTTTATTTGATTTCATCAAAACTACACAGGAACATCATAAAAGAGTACTTTTGTTAATTTAATAAAATAAAAAATATCTGTTTTCAAAATGGTTCTGTTTCTAATAAACTGAAAAGCTATCGGAAGTTACATTTACTTTTTTATTTAAGAGTAAATAAAGTATAGAAGATATAAAATAAGTAATAAAAGCGAAAGGATCTCGCGATAAGTTCGTTGATATCAAAACACCTAGAATTAAACGATTTACAGCGAAATAAAATTCGGTGATGGCTGCTGGAACGATAAATAAATTATATCACCCGGAAAATAAAAGTCGATATGACGGAAATCGCGGATACTAAACAAAATCTCTCATATTAAAAATGTACTCAAATGAGAATAAAATATTATTTTTCACTGATACGAGTAATAAAAATAATCCTGTGAATTCTGAAAAAAAATTACTTGAGATGAAGCATCAATCGTTTTTATATGAAAGACGATGGAAGTTTGAGCATCCCAGGGCTTACGACCTGGCTATTGACTGGCTTAAGCGATGACTTTATACACTCGTGTAACGTTAACCATTCTGGTCTTTACTGTACATACATATTGCATTAATATGTACAAATATGCACTTTTCTAAGATTCCTTTCGTATGTTGGTTGTGAAACAGTAGATTTGGGATTTAAATTTAATATTTCAAAAAATATATATTACAGTAAAATTTTCGGGAAGAATAGATTGGAAGATGCAGGAATATATAAGAGGCGAAGAATGTTTGCCAAGGCAGAATATTGTGGCGTTCTATTCTCTCTGCCTACCCCTATAGCGAAGAGGTGTGATGGTAAGTTAATTAGTTAGTTAGTTAGTTTATATGTAAGTTAAAGGCACTGTTACAAACAAAAATACATATGTACATGAGGGTTTGAGGAGAAAATATTCCACCGATATCCAAAAATGGATTACGTGGAACGTTTTTTTAATTTTTTTTATTTGTTTTTTATTTAAATTAAGAAATAACCCACAAAGCCTCTATTAGAGTCTTGTCTGCAGGTAGGATAGTAAAGATGGGAAAGGTAAATGTGAAGAATACATCACAAACATCCAGACCAATTGAAAATAAATATTTCTTGAATTTATTTTGCAATTGGCGGGAATCGAACTCGCGACGCCAGTTTCGTGGTCGAGCTTCGACCCAACTTAGCCACGGCGCCTGTCAAAATGTATTTTCATATTTAAAATGCATTTTCCCCAATAAGGTACAAAGTACTTAGTGAATTGAAACAAATTTATGCATGTTGGGAGATATCTCAATATATAATGTATCACATACAGTCTTATGCGATTGTTACTTTTAAAAATTGGAATATGACAGTTGATTTAAAAAGAGCAAGCGATTTATAAAGAGTTTTAAAATTTGTAACGAAATTATGTAAAAAAAACAAATGTGAAACGCAAGGTGACAAAAAACGTGGATTATTTCAGATCAAAAAGTAATAATAAATGTCATTAAAGTGGATAATATAGTAAATTGAATGTGACTGTCATCTTGAGCGTGTTGTGGAAGCCAAACGAGCCAAAATGTAATCCATAATTTAAATTCAAAAGAGAAAATATGATGGAACAACGGTTGCTATGAAGACTTGAAAAAAATTCAAAAGATTTATATTGAATGACTTACTTTCAATGTTATCATTTTGCTGTCAAAGTACCAAGCAGTGCCAACAAGTGAAAGGCAAGTTTTTACAGACTACTTTTTGAAAGCTTTTCAGTTGTGATCAGGGCTGGCACTGAACCTTTTTGATAGAGGAAGTATTATATAGGTACTGAAAGAGACTTCTCTAAAGGTGGGTAGGTAGGTATATTAAGATTTTAAACGGGGAGTGACTAGCATATTGATGGGAATAAATGCCTTCACGATCTCGCTAGAACCGTTTCGGAATTCCGAATTGGAAAAAGAAAAAGCCGTCTTACAGGGAATACGTTTTTTTATCTCTTTTGCGATTTTTACGATTGTACAATATCATGATTATGTTCTGATGTGAATTTTTTTTTATGAGGATTCAAAAACCTTAATAAAATTATTGTCTTCTCATAAAATCAGAAATGTAAGTTTTTTAAGCAACTCACTAAGTCATTTTTTGTTTTGTCTTTTTGAAGTATTTTCTTATACCAACATTTTTACATTCAAACTAACTATACCATAAGTAAAAATATTAGTCTAAATGTAAAAAGAAACCACTTGCATGACACCATTTTTCGAGTTTATTAATGTAAACACGACTAGTTTCTTGAAGAACATGTTCTTTTCAACAGGTGAAAATACAAAAAAAAACATTTTTTAATGTCGTTATTCCTTTTCTCTGTTATAGCCAATCTGATCCTATAAATTATTCACATTCTCTGCTTACATGTTTCGACAAACACGCGACAATCTCAAATATCCACGAATCCATCGATTATTCAAAATGTTAGGTTTCAATTGCAGTGATAACATTGCAAAGAATAATTATGAATATGAACTTAAATTTATATTTAAATCCGTAGATGAAAGCATCTGTAGTTTCCAAAACTAGTCATGACTATATAATACTCAAGTGTAAAAAAATATGTGTTTTATTTATAATTTTATCATGTATTACCACAAAGTGAATGCCGAAAGAATAAATAACAAACATTTTTTTATTTCATCTATTGTTTTGGCATTTACTTTGTGGTAAGACATGTTAAAATGATTAAGGAAAAACTTGTTTTTAATAATTGTTTTAATATATACAAATCACTCATTCCACTCTCATAAATTAAAATTATTACACCTTGTACCGCATAAAGGCCAAATTATGAATTACTTAGAAAATTCAGAAATCCAAAAAAAACTAAATTCTAATAATAATTTATTAAATAATATATTGTTTCAAAATTATTCACCTTTGCTCCATTTTTCCTTTGTTTTCAAACTTCGTCCCTTGACTAACCCCCTCCCCCTAACTTACCCCTCTTCTTATTTATATTAAACAGTTTTTTATTTATTTTATATTTTAGTTATTATTCAGACCTGACGATGGAAGTTTAGCTTCCGAAACGAGTAGTCATTAATAAATTCAAGTGATATAACAACAAGTGTTTCCTTAATCATTTTATTTTTTTCATATTTAAATCACCGCGTTATTGCACAAAGCTAATGCCAAATCAATATATATAAAACATGTATCTATATTTTTAATATAAGATTGCGGATTTCTACGCAGTAAGAGAAAATTCAATATATTTTTTTTAAAGCGTTAAGAATTCTGAGGGGAGTAAAAAAACAACTTACCATGTCCTGGTTCAATGAATCTCAGTACAAAGTCACGTACCAAAAGAAAGGGTGTAGAATGCATCTTAATGAGAAGTGGGAAATGCCACGTAACCTACATTGTAGGAAAAATATAAGGTGAACGTGGAAATGGTGTCGCTTCCAGGAAATCGTACCGCTTTACAGCCAGGCGTAAAGGAGGATCAAACGGAAAGATGTTCCAGCACATTTATATGGTAATTATTTTCAATTAAAAACATAGAAGTTGAAATAATTATACCTGGAAAACATCTGTTTCCATTTTTAAGGGAATTTAAACATGAAAAATCATCAGATTATAATGTAGCGTTCTTTAGATTGGTACTATAATGATAAAAATTAAATATGAGCTAACCAGTGTAATGTTAGTTTTCTAACCCATATCCGTACCCAACGGTGCATAATTCATCGCATTGACGCAGTGTCATCTTGATTGTTACTTACATGAAGGCAAGGTGATTACTCCTGTCCTTCAAGGACCAGTCCAGGGTAATATAATAGTGTAAATTACCTAATATTTATTTTCACCCCACCCCTGAGAATTGAACCCGATAGCTAAACGCGCTTACCAGTGCACTACGGAGGCGACGGAGGAGAACATTAATGTAATAATAAATAAATAAACACATATATATATATATATATATATATATATATATATATATATATATATATATATATATATATATATATATATATATATATATATATATATTGTATATACATATATATATATATATATATATATATATATATATATATATATATATATATATATATATATATATATATATATATATATATATATATATATATATATATATATATATATTAATATATTTATACACAGAGACACAGAGTTAACAACGCTTATTTTACAACAACGAAAAAACATATTTTGAAATCGTTATACAATGTACAAGGATATTATTCAAATGAAAAGTTGAATTCATATTAATTTAAAACATCCACTTTATAAGTTTAATGTACAATATAATACAAATTAATTATCATACGATATGTCTGTATCTTAAAATGACTGTATACGTTACATAAGGACGATTTTAATCATTGTATCCATATATATAATACAATAAGGGCTAACATCATCCCTTAAAATTGAACTCCTACCCAATAAACATACCTCTATCAAAAATAAGGAGCTTTTCCTTATGGGCGCCTATAATTTATTATACTTCGTATAATCCTTCGCGGGGTTTCCGGATTCCAGATAAGGTTTTAATTCCATCCCTCCAAGACTGGGGATGTCCGAATCCGGTGAAGTCATCCAGCGGTCCTGACAATTTAATCCGAAAGGGTCAGAGGGCAGGGAAATAGAGCCACTTTTCGTAAATACGGTGTGCATAAGTATCAGATTAATTCCACAAAAGGTTTACACGCGATTACTACGTTGTGCATTTAGGGGTGCGTCCTGATTTCCGGGTGCATTTTAACAATGCAATGATCCTTCATCCTTTATCCTTTACCCCCCATACAAACAATAATTATTGAAACATTGTTCATAACCATATCAACACAGGGATATATCCTGTAATAGGGATTTGTAATGGTTATCTTTTAATCCTATATTTTCTTCCCCTACCAACCCCCTTTTGTGAGGATAATTTGATTTTAAGAAAATATTATCTCTCAGTATTCGACAAATACGATATTTTTTTAATGACTTTTCTTCCCCATATTAAAACAGTGGTACAAATGACACTACACTATTATCATGGAGTACCAAACATTAATTGTAAAGGTACAAATAAGGAAGTCTAAATTTATATTAATGTCTAGTTAGTCCGCCTCCGTAGTTAAGGGATTGGAGCATTTGGCTACCGTACTGGAGGTCTCGGATTCTTCATTATTTTTCAATTAGATTTTTATTATGGTAATATTACCCTTGACTGGTATCTGAAGCGTAGGACTGATCACCTTTCCTTCGTGTATTTAATGATCAAAATTCCTTCTATACGATGAGATGCCTTATGCACAACTAAATTCAAACAAGGATTCTAAAAATAAGATAATGAGTAATGCAGTTGAGTGTAAAAAATACACATAAGTCTTTTACATATAAAGGTACCTGAGAATCAAACCTAACGGTAAAGTTCGAGAAAAAAGAAGAAAAAATTGTATAGAGTATATTCGACAAATATTCATGTACCTTATTTCTAATTATGTAAGTAATTTCTACAATATATTTACTCTGCAAAGACACAATGCCTTCAAAAGTGCCTTAATAGTAATTGGCCAGTAAAAAAATGTACATTCTTTCAAAAATAAAGTTTAACTCACCGATTTATAGAATTTCAAACTTCGTATAATCAAACGTATCAAATACTTGAAATTGGTCAAGACAAGAGTCGGAATAATCAGTTGATATGTATGAGTAGATGATAAATTTCGGTATTGAGCTCTATGCATCATTGCCTGGGATAAAATCTTTAAAAAATTCTATCCGTTTCTATGAATGAACAATTTTATATCCATGAGGCGAATTTAAAGTAATCGATATTTTCTATGTTGTTTTCTTGTGACTCATGACCCCCTTTCGAAGGTCCCCGACGCTATTAGTATGATTGGACTAGGTTTACGCGGAACGTGCTCAGAGGTAGATCCTGGGAATTAGTTCACAGGATTGCAATTCCTGAACGTGTGAATCGGCTCCAAACTGTTCACACAGATCCATTTAGCGAGATAATGGGAGATCCTGTGTGGATATTTTTAATTGGAAATATGAATCGAGAAGGGTTCGCACCCCTAAATTCTTTTAATTTTTTCCTTGTAATGAAAACTTTCCGTGTTGAAATATAATTTATCATGATTATCCATCACATTCAAAATTGAAAAATGATGATGTCGACGCCCTGCTATAGAATTAATAGCACTGAAATTGTGTATTTGTTTTTCATGTAAGATGATTCGCGTTTCGTGGATAATGTGAAATTGTAAACTTATTAATATGGCATAGTTGTTTTCATTGTAAAAAAGGTTATTTAAAAAGGGCATTTGGCAAGTCGACATGATTTAATTTTTTCAAATTAAATAGTCTCTCACTCAAAATAATTAATTTTACTCGTATATTACCCGACAATTATAAATTACATAAGTTCGTTTGAAAACAAAGAGTGAATAAATTATTTTTCTTAAAAAAAAATTAAAAAACGTACAGAATTTGACAGAATATTTATTTATTCATGAAAACAATCGGTGTAAATTTAAATGCAAACGGGATTTTTCTTTATATACTCATATACATTTTTAAGCCTTCAGTCATTGAGACTAAGTCGGAGAAGAAGTATTTTTTAATTTTAAAATTATTTGTCATTCAAATCGATTAATTAAAGCTTATGCTAACAATGTAACACATTTCAATAAAGATTGAAGTTCAAAGCGTTTACGTTTTGCAAATCAACTTCCGGCACGAAGTGAAAGCTCCGCAAAGCTCATCTTTCAGGCAGTAAACATGTACAGCTGTCAGATGTTAATAAAGTTACGTACATGTTCCGAGATTAATTGTCACGCTATTTTACGTTTCAGGCACGCAATGCCTTGGCAAACTATAACGCGAGACGTACAACCATGGAACAATACGAACGGCATAGGTCCCCGGAGAATCGTTAGGATTCGCAACCCTAAGTGGATATGAGGGTGGGTATTTATAGAAGCAACACATTAACAGAAACTTTGAAGACTAACAAGACATCCGACTGCATAGAAAACATGCATCTACCTGTATTTAAAAATGAATAACAAAAGTTTACGTGTCTTGTTTACAATTTTACAAGTTTTACATAAGTTTATACATAATTTCATTATGTTTTTTAGAACTAATGTGTTACATAGTAAAATCAATTTCCACATCATAAAACTTCTAAGAACTAACAAGACATTCTACGGCACAGAAAATGTGCAACTATCTTAAACTAATTTTTAACAACAGTTTTTAACATAATAAAATATTGTTATTTTATTTATTTTTTTAAAAGAGAAATATTTGTGTTTTTATTTATTAACACAAATATTTCGATGTCACACTATTTCGGTGAGCCTAAGCGGCTCATTATTAGAAATAGGTATCAAATTGTGTTAGAGTGGGTTCGAACCGAGAATCTCTGACTTAAGAGTCCGCGACACTAACCACGGGACTACAACCCGACATATTTTAGTTTTTGTAATTATTCTATAAGGGCAGAAAAGCGGCAGTCAAAATGGTAGATAACAAAGAAATATATAACTTGTAAAAAATGCATGTTTATTAATTTTCAATTGATGAGGATTTTTATGTTTTCTTCGCCGGATATATACAAATGTATATTATTTACATAAAAAATCATATTCCTTTTACTCAAAGTAAACAATTAAATACTCTGTAAAAGTGTAGGTCCATGAAACGTGTTACGGGCAAACGAATTAAAAAATGTTACACTCGAACTAACACCTAGAATTTTACATCTTTTTTAGCACTCCTAATCTTAAGTATATATTTCATTGCGTCTTTTTGTGGGAAAACGTGTTAAAATTTTATAAAACCGCTAAAGACAGATAACGTAAAATGCGAGGAAAATTATAAGCCTGGAGTAACGTATGGTATAAACCTTTTCAGTGCAGAAAAAACACCTGCTAATACTAATGAGGTAAAAAGGAAGGGTTGTAGGGTGTCGAGGTAACTAAGGGTGGTGATGTACTTCCGTAAAGGATTAGCAGAACCTTTGGGAATGAAATTCAAAATGCCGGGAAATTCTAAAAGTATGGTAAGAAACGACCTACGTACTTAATTAAATAAATCAAATAAAATAAACCTTGAATGCAATTGCATTCAAGGCTTTTTTTTTCATTTCGACGGTATTTGAAAAATGTCTTAATAAAATATTCTTGTTTAAACTCTTTATACGAAACGTTTTTTTAATTATTAATAAAGCTTTATAATATTCTGTATATGTTGTAACATTTCTGTGGTAATCAAAACAATAATATCAGGTATCGCAGAATTCAGAGACATCTCAAAACATGGAAGACATGATAAATTTTACTAGAAGGTGAAGTAATTTAAATGCGTAGTCAGATTAATATAGGTAAAACAAATATAAACAATTTTTTTTTATGTTTTTCGCAGATACTTTGTGACACATTTCATAAACTTTATATCATAAAACAACTTTGTTTTTAACCACTTTTGATTGGTACTTTTTCCTCCAACCGGTTTCGATAAAAACCATTTTCATCATCGTCATTTAGAATTAGTGGATGTTTAACCCTGAAAGTTGTTTTGTATTTTTCATCTTCTTCTTCTTCTTCTTCTTATTGTAGGCCTTGCGGCCTGTTTTTAAGAGGGATTAGCCTCCTGCGATGTCGATTCCCAGCTATCGACCCATCTCTTTGGTGGTCTGCCCGGAGATGTCGTCTACCATGGGGTTGGCCGTACAGTCCGTGTGGGGGAGTCTGGATGGTTCCATTCTCCTCACATGCGCATACCATTGTATCCTTCGTTACCTTCCCCACCTAACGACATCTTCGATCTCGCATATGTCCCTGATCCTGGCAATTCTTATTCTATCACGAAGACTCTTGCCTGATATGCTTCTTAGAATCTTCATTTCTGACACTCTACTTTTTAAATATAAGAAATAATAAATCGTTAGCCTTGTAAATGATATCAATAATAATAAAAATCTTACCACATTTTGTGTTTGTCCAAATACTTGTTCACAAAATCTGGATTATCTCCAATTACAGGAGTTATTTTCATATTATTTTTTAACATCTCATCAAGGATGAAGAAGAATATGGAAATCTCGGCATTTACGGGGCTGACGAACGTCATAGGCTAGTTTAAGTGATCACTTTACACACGTGTAACATTCACCAATTCTACCCATTATTGACAACCACACTACTCAAATTCTAAATAGTCAGCCCCGTAAACGCCCAGACTTCCATATTCTTCTTCATCTTTGATGAGATGTTAAAAAATAAAATAAAAATCTTGTTAAAAACGAAAAGCATTACCAGCACAAGAAATTGTATTTAATAATTCATTTAAGCACAAAAAGAATGCCGAAAATCTGGTTAATGGTATGATTTATACAAAATTTATTAGAATCGCAGACGTCAAGTTGGTATAAGAAAAATATATAACTCACTAACATCTGCCGTACTAAAATAAACGTAGTATGCTAAAAGTTTATCTAAATTAATTTTATACAACGCTGATTTAAAACTACAGAGAGCAGGTGATGGATCCAATACTCTACACATAGATCATTTCGTATCAGGTTGGTTTAGATCAGTGATTCTCAACCTGTGCAATCGAAGTCACTTTAACGATCAAGAGATATAAATGCTAAGTAGGGCGACTTTTTATGTTTGCTTGCAATTTTTACACTTAAGGTTAAAATATATCTTTATTTTTTTTATTTTTTTACTATTAGGATAAGGTTAAAATATATCTTTATTTTTTTTATTTCACCAGCTTATTACTGACCGCCTCCGTAGTATAGTAGTTATCGCGTTTGATTTTCCGCTAAAGGTTTTGGTTTCGCTCCCAGGGGTATATAATTAAATTTATTTAACTAGGTATTTTTTTATTCTTATATATATTTATTTCAAATTACCTTGGATTATTACCGAAAGCATAATACTGATGATCACCATCCTTTCATATAATTAACGATTAACTTCAAAATTGCTACCTTCTTTCATAAAGTTAACGATTAAGTTGTAATTGCATCAGTTTAATGCAGTGCCCTATGCACAATTGGATGCGGATGAGGGCAAGAAAAAGAGAAGAAGAATTTAAAAATAGCAATGGAAAATATTTTGAGAAAAAAGCAATATATTTTTTAAAGCAATATTTGAAAAATATCCATAAATAGGTCGCAAACAAATTATGGAAGAAAATAAACATGTTGGAATCGACGCTCTTTTTTGGCCGTCGACTTCATCGAGGGCAATATTAAGACAAAGGTACAGCATCATCGAAGGGTCAATGGGACAAAAAAAGGTTGGGGACCTCTGGATTAGACGAAGCCAGGTGTTCTGTGGTTCGGATAAAGGTAAATCAATACGGGTACAGGGTGATTAGGCAATCTTCCAGAGATTTACTAACATTGTATGCTGAAAAGCCTCATTATATTAACGCGTGTAACATAACCTCTACACGACATCAACGTCTGTTTTACTCACTCTCATATAGAGTGGAATAATTTTTTTTCTGATCTTTATCCGCACCCGATGGTGCACAGGTCACTGCATCGTACTGACGCAATGTTTTATCGCACAGATATTTTAGTGATATAAATATGACATCTCAACATAGATAACGAATTTACGATTTAAAGAGAGAGAGAGAGAGAGAACTTCCAAGAATTTGAGTAGTGTGGTTGTCAATAATGGGTAGAATTGGTGAATGTTACACGTGTGTAAATTGATCACTTAAACCAGCCCGTGACAATCGTAAGCCCCGTAAATGCCCAGACTTCTATATTCTTCTTCATCCTTGTTATGATGTCAACAAAAAAATCGACATTATTATTTATATGATAGATGAAATAAGAAATATCGCTCACTCCTTTCAACAACGTCATATATCAAAAATCGCCAATTTTCAGTTGTGCATGTTTTCGGAATGCCCATAAAATGTACCATATCCCAGCAAAAGCGGCATATTTTTTACTTTATATTTACCCGCTACAGGGCAGAAAGTATTGTTATTGCATTTTGAAGAAAAGGTATTGTTAAATTATTTTTTTATATATACTAAATATTTTTCAAATGGATCTGTTGCACAGTAAAAAGTTCAAGTGGCTTGATATTTATTTTTAATACTTTTTTTTTATATGTTTAAACTTTAAAAACGATCTCCTGAAAAAATCTAGCTTTTTGAAATATGACGTTGTTGAAAGGAGTGAGCGATATGTAATTATATGTTATTCGTACTTGGTACCAGTTACCAGTAAGTTAAGGTTACTTTTTTCCAAGCCTATACTTGGTCGTATCATTCACCGTCAATACGTGACTATTTGGTATTGCTTTTGTAAAAAAGTGTTTTTGTTAATTCTATTTTGTTTTGTCTCCAAAATCGTGTCCGCGTGGAAGTGCGAGTATGTATGGCGGAAGGACGCGGACGTTTAGATTAGATGCCCGCTGCTTCCTGTCCATTTGTCCAGTAGGATGCACGATGCATGTATGATTATTCCCTGTTTGGTCTATCGCCTATTAAAATAATAATACTGAGTACATGAGAGCATCAACACGCGCGGCCATTAAGGCAGCGACGAGGAGGTCTACAGATACTTTCTATCAAATAGGATAAATAAATGTATATTTCGTAGTCATACAGAAAGAAAGTGACCAATTGCATTTTTTGCAAAAACGTGATCATTGACTATTTCATATCTTACTAGCTTAATATTGCCATGAAAAAAATCCCAAAGGATTTTTAACTTGGAAGTATAGTACATTGATTTGTCGAAAATGACTAACTGCATTGGTGTTTATTTTCTTGCCAAGCAAAAGTGACTTCCTGAACATGAAAATGACCCTCCTGAACATTTTACGTTTTGGTAGTTGGTCACTTTCTCCTGTACGACTACGTTTTGTTTTTTTTAAATAATTATAAAAATCCATGATACAGTCGTACTAATATAATACATTTGTTTGAAAATGCCATAACAAGGCGAAAAAAATGTCACAATTTTTGTTTGTTTTTTAACAATAAAATACAAGTAGACTCAAAAAATCAGTGTTTGATTTCAACATTTAATATATGAATTAAGTTGAAGTTCTATAAATTAAATGCAAAATCTTTACAAAAAAAATATTAATTCAAGGTTATTACAAAATTTGTAATGGAAAAAATTTTTCATTATTTGAATTTATGTTTTACTTGGTAAATACCACTGTTTTTTTTTTTACTTTTGTGTCATCCTTCAACGTCCCAAGGGCGCTACTCTAAAACTTTTATACTATTCACATGCGGTGTTTGAAAATGACGCATCGAAACACGTAGCACAATAGGTTTTAAGAAAAAGTGATATTTACCAAGTAAAACATAAGTTAAAAATTAAAGAAACATTATAGCTTTTTAAGAATCATATAAAAACGATTTTATTTTCTTGTACAATTTCGTATGTATTATATTAATTTGTTGTGGATTTTCAGTACACACCATATATGTGCATGATGAGCTACATAAATGTTATAAATACAGATACTTAAGTGTATAATGTTACAATGGATAAATTTAAACGTTGCGTTTCACTCGTTGCTCTCTCTCGCTACTCGCTGATAGTGATGATTTTTTATTAGTGTATGCTTTATTGTTGTTTCATAATTTTATTATTACTGTTAACGGCATTAGCCGTAAATAAAATAAAATATAATAATAGTTCACAAAAAAAATATATAAAAACCATCTTTAATTTAATTAAGCTTTAATTTAATTTAATTTAATTATTTAATTGGTCAGCACGCTCGGCTACCGTTCTGGAGGTCCCGGGTTCGATTCCCAAGGGGAGTAAAATAAATATAAGTGATTTTTTCACTGTAATATTTATTCAATATTACCATGGACTGGTACCTGAAGCGGAGGGCTGATCACCTTTCCTTCATGTGTAAACGATCAAGATAACACTGCGTTAATATGACACAGTGCCCTATGCACCATTGGGGTGCGGATAAGGGTTTATTATTTATTATTATTAATTTAATTAAAGTCGACAAAATTATTTCATTAACGGATCAATGAATAACTTAGTGATAAAATCTTTCATTTTTTAATTTACTTGGTAAATACCACTATTTCTTAAAATCTATTATGACACGTGTTTTGATGCTTTTGGCACCATTTATACTGTATGCGAACAAACATTGTATGCGAGGGTTTTCAATTTTTTTTTTAATTAAACACGTTTGATTTCTGTTTCAAATTACTTTTTCAATGAAAAAAAATAAAAGTTTTTTTTTTTAATACTTCTATGTTATACACATATCGCTGAATCGCGTTTTTTTATCTGATCCAATAGGGAAAAAAATGTGTATTTGGTGAATCCACTTTGATCTTACGGTAAAATAAAGTTTTTTCTGATGTGTGTTGAAATTTTTGAGGAAAACCCTTCTCGAATATGAAACAATATTCTAAAAAGCGGTGGTTTCACCAGTAACATCAAACATCGCTTATGGTAATGTGACATCAAAGAGCTTCCGATACGCTATCATACTTAAACGAGTAATTCACTGAACAGACACGACGATATTACATATAAATACCCAAGAGTTTCATAGCTACAAAGCTTACATTAATTATACTCATGGGTACTATGGCTATTTCAAACAAAATTTAAGTTATAATAGTTGTCCGATATAATTTTGAACTACGTAGGAACTCGCCTCAAGAGCGAGATCAGAAGTTATAGATGTACCATATGTGTAACTAATTAACTAACTAACCATCACGCCGCTTCCCCGCAGGAGTAGGCAGAGAGAAAAGAACGCTATACCGCCCTGTCTTTGGAAACATTATTTGTCTCTTTCATATTCATGATTTTCCTAATACATACCCGCTGATAACGTCGACTCCTGATTAAACAAATTTAAACTCGAATTATATTAAACACCATAAGTATACCAAAGTTATTTTTATTAGTTATGAAGTAAAAAATATTTATAATGACAAAAAAAAATTTAAAAAGTTGGATGTATCGTATTTTAAAAAAACGTGACTGCTTCAAATATTTAACATACCTGATCATGCCAAGTTTTCCTCGGCCTCCCTCTGCTCTTTTTTCCAATAGCATTTGCCTCATAAATTTGTTTCACCGTACTTTCCTCACTCATTCGTTCCACGTGTCCCAAGTAAAAATCATTATTTGTGAAGTACCTCCAACGTTTACAAAAAATACACAATTACATATATTTCAAACTGTATCTCAATCAAATACTAGTTTTAAATAAATAAATACGTACTGTATACTGCGATAAATTATTCCATGTTTTGACAATATAATTTAAAAACTCCTCGACGCCTCATTTTCGGAATGATGTCGATAAAATTGTTGAACCTTTCCCATACAAATGAGAAAATAACTCCTTATATGAATTTAAACATACTCAAAATAATTGAATGACATTGTACCCCGCCGAATATATTTTTTTACAAAACAAAATATCAATGACCCAATTTTTTGTTTTACAATGTTGTGCATCAAAACTTGACTTGCTTGACCACATCACAGTTTAATTCTGCCGCCGCACTTAACGGAATCGTACAAAATTTAGCTCGTTATTTTTAAATTTAAGCAATGCACTTGTTTTCCAGTATGAAATTGCAAAAAAGCGTCGCATTCGATCGATTTTTTTAAAGCGTAATTAGATTTGGAAATTAATTAATTAACAAGCGAGTCCAAGTTAAGTAAAGGTAGCTTAGGTTAAAAAGTCGTACCAAAAAATATAAAGAAACATAGAAAATAGGCGAAGATTCAATGAACTCTTTCAATGGTATCCTCTCTTAGCGTCTCTTTTAGACTGAGTACCTTCTTAGAATTAGTTATGTGAAGGTACGATAAGTTAAATAAAGTCAAGCGAGTCCAAATTGAGTAAAGATAGCTAAGGTTAAAAAGTCGTACCAAAAAAAAAAAACAAAGTTGTTTTTAAATAAACTGTTTTAGAGGTATGATCTCTTAAAGTCTCTTTAAGAGTTTAGACGGTGCTCGTTAATTGATTAATTGAAATACGGAATTAAGAATTATGCTCAATAAAAGCTTTCTCAAACTAACTATAGATGTTGCCTTGATATCAAACACGGGACATGATAAATGTCTTTTTCTTGGTGTAGGCCTTGTGGCCTGTTTTTAAGAGGGATTAGCCTCCTGCAATGTCGATTCCCAGCTATCGTTCCATCTCTTTGGTGGTCTGCCTTGGAGTCGTCTACCGTGGGGTTGGCGCTAGAGTGCGATGTGGGCGATATATGTACGAGTACTAAAAATGAATGAGTTCTAAGAAATTGAGTAGTATGGTTGCCAATCATGGGTAGAATAGCGAATGTTACCGCTTAACCAGCCTATGACAGGTCATAAGCTCTGTAAATACCCAGATTTCCATATTCTTTTTCATCTTTGTTCAAATATCAAAATGTAAAAATTACCTACAAGTGGAGAGACTCAGATTTGTGAATAAGAATTTGGACACACTTAAAACGTTGTCAAGAACGTTAAAGGTGAAATTGAAAAATATACATAAAAATGTATATAAGTATGTAAAGGAATCATAAAACTCTACTCTTTAATAACGAAAAAAAGCTCTTGTGTTGCCTCCGTGTAAACAGCTTGAAAGTTTATTATAAAAATCGCACATCATCTTGTTTTCGCAAGTCGAAACTCGTTCCATTAAAGTTTGAAGATAGCTCTACTTTAAGGCTCGTTAGGAAGTAAGGTAACCATGTTCCGTTAATTGGAAATCCTAGACTTCTTTGATAATAATTAAGATTTAACTTAGTTTGGGCACTTTTGTACAGAAACTCTCAAACTTTCCTTTGTAAATACAACATTGTTACCACGTATGTATATACTTACACATATATGTATTTATGGGTCACGCACTTATGGGGAAATAATTGGTCTTTTTAAAATGAAAACTTGAAAAAAAAATCATTCATTCAAACCCTTATCCGCACCCCATGGTGCATAGGGCACTGCATCATATAAACGCAGTGTTATCTCGATCGTTAACACGTGAAGGAAAGGTGATCAGCCCTCCGCTTCCGGTACCAGTCCAAGGTAATATTGAATAAATATAAGAGTGAAAAAATCACTTTTATTTATTTGACCCCCCCTGGGAATCGAACCCGGGACCTCCAGTACGGTAGCCGAGCGTGCTGACCATTACGCTACGGAGGCGGACAAAATACATTGAATATTAACAGTTACTTTTTAGGTCAAAATCCTTATTAATACCCAGAATTTCATATAATTTTTCATAAATTTTGAGATGTTAAAATATAATAGTAAAATAATTTTAATAAATATGATAGTAAATCACTTATACCAGCCTATGACGGTCGTAAGGTCGTAACGCTCAGACTTCCATATTCTTATTCATCTATGTTGAGATGACAAAAAAATATATATTTTTATGATGTTGTTTGAATCCCACAATCGGTAAGTGGTGCTTAAGTCTTGGGTAACGATTTTACAAAATATCAGTAAAAAATTATAAACATTTATTAATGCTTATAACTGTAATAAAAATTAAATCATCAATATTCGAAAGGCGGAATACGAAATAAAGTTCCAACATTCAATTAAGTATTGTATTTATATGATACTTTTTAATACTTTCTACAACTGCATAATTCCGCTGCACGTACTCATAAATGTCTTCGGAAACGTATCCAATGCACTTTCTTGCAAAACCGGATGTAATCATTTCTCCAGTCGTGACTTTTAGAACTTATAATTTCGAGAACCTTTCTGTAATAAATTATGCATAAAGCGTCCTTAATATCTAAGTCATTTATTGAAATTTTATTATTATTATATTTTATTTATTTATTTCATCATGTACATAATTTTTATTTAATAATTACAACAATGAGCCATCACTTGTCGAGTTATCCCGTGCCGAGGACATATATTACAAAATTTATTTTTAATTTTTTTTCCTGTGTATATAATGAATATGTATACGTATGTATATGTATATAAATATATATGTGTGTATGTTTGCGTATGTATATGTATGTTTGTATATTTATAAGCATATTTTTAAACTTCTTATTTAGAAAAAAAAAACATTAACCACCCTTATTAATTCCTCTCCTTTCCTTCTCCTTCCTGCTAAATCTATTATTTTACAAAATACCTTTTTTTGTTTTTTGTTTAATCTCTGAATGTTTTTTAATGGTTTTATAACATAAATGTGGAATTGTTTAATTGGCTTTTTTTAACGTAACTATTTTTTGTTAATGTAATGTAATGTTTATTATTGTTAATGTAACTATTGTTTTATATATAAATAAAATATTATGATGAAAAAAAAATGTTTATGCAATTACATATACGACATGGCTAAATGATGTATTGTCAAGACGAAATTTATAACTTGTACAAAAAAATATATTTGAAACACAAACATTATAATTTTTCATTTTATAACTTTTAAAACGAAATTTGTTATTAAATCACTTTATACACCTTATCATACCTTAATTAGTTTTGTCATTGGCAGTTTGTCTTGAGGAAGAACGTATTTGCCAGGAAACCGGCTACGCTAATACATAGTTTTTTTTGTGTGTTTGCTAAGAAAGTAAGTAACGCTCTACCTAAAACTAACTAACCATCACGCCGCTTCCCCGCAGGGTTAGGCAGAGAGAATAGAGCGCCACACCACTCTGTCCTTGCAAACATTCTTCGCCTCTTCCACGTTCATGCGTCTCCTCATACATACCCGCCGATTGTTACGACTCCTAACCTGACCACTTTCAAGTATTTGGCATACCTGATCGTGCCTTATTTTTCTCGGTCTTCCTTTGCTTCTTTTCCCACTAACATTCGCCTCATAATTTTTTTTTACCGTTCTTTCCTCACTCATTCGTTCTACATGTCCAAACCATCTCAACACACCTTTCTTAATTTTATAGATAATGCTTATCTCAGCTTTGCATTCCTTCCTTATTTCACTATTCGCACATCTATCATACATCGTTTTGTCGCACATTCTTCTGAGAGATCGCATTTAGACTGCATTCAGTCTACTTTCATCCTTCTTTCGCCAACTACATGTTTCACTTCCATACATTAGAGTTGGAACCAGGACTCCGTTGTGCACTGCCAGTTTAGCTTCCGCTGATAGGTTTTTATTTGCTATAACTGATTTCAGTGCACCATTCACTTAGTTCCCATCATTCACTCTCCTTTCTATGTCTTTATCGCTCTAATCTTCTTATCTTTATATTGTATTAAATGCAAGAGTTGACTGTCTCAATTTACAATGTATAATTTATAGGGTTTGAATTAATTTAAATAGCGGGATTGTAATTAATTCATGCCATATATAAAAATCATAATTATTTTCAATATTGACTCTTGTTATTTCATGGTGAAACTTTATTTTGAGAGAATAAGAGATTTAAACATACATTTATGTATGTTTATTTAAACTTATATATTGCAACGATGTCTACTTTACTAGTCTACGTTCTTAGTGAAACAAAATATAGTATAAGTTTTTATTTTTTATTTAAGTTTTACTAAGTAAATACCACGATTTCTTAAAATCTATTTTTACACATGTTTCGATGCATTCTGCATAATTTTTTAAACACTGTCCCAAGGACACAACTCTAAAATTACGAATTAGCTTCTTATGCGGTATTTGAAAATGATGCGGGATGCATCGAAACACGTGTCACAATAGATTTTGAGAAAAAGTGGTATGTACTAAGCAAAACCTTAATTAAAAATGAATCGATTTTATCACACAGTGATTGCTGAATTAATAATGGAAATAATATACGTTCTTAAAAATAGGTAGGCGGGAATTAATACAAAGAAATTTTAAGATTAAACTGAAAAATGATAGGGTGAATTCAATTGGAACTCAGACAAAAAGCAGAAAAAAATATCCATCTATTCCTCAGCATTTCTCAATAAAGACATTTTTTATATAATGGTATAATTATTACAATATTACAAATAATAGCGATAAAATAATAAACATTATGAAATATAATTATTCCTCCAGACAGTTCCGCGAGGAAGAAAAAAAATCACGACTATAAAACGGCGTTTTATGGTCGGGAATCGAGAGAAAAAAATCCTTGCAATATAGGCCTTCAAAGGAACGTGAACATAACAATCTGAGCCGTGCATGCGAGCACTGCAAAAAAAAGGTCAGACCGACAGGTGTGCAGTGCGGCAAGTACCTACCTGCCTCTCGAAGACCCAAACACACAGGCACGACCATAATATAAGGCGGTGGGTAGAAAAAAGAGCATCCTTTTCGCGTCGATATTCAAAATCATTTTTTCCAATGAGTCGGATGATATTTATTTTTTTCCGCTAGATTGAACAAGGAAGTTGTGACAACGCATCCTTCGTCAACGTACATAGATTTAATTTCATAAATTGATTCGGCAGTAAGTTGTGGTAAAATCTATCCATTTTCAATTTAAGTTTTACTTAGGAAATACTACTATTTCTTAAAATCTACTGTGACCCATGTTTCGATGCGGTGTTTGAAAATGATGTGGAATGCATCAAAACACGTGTCACAGTAGATTTTAAGAAATAGTGGTATTTACTGAGTAAAACTAAAACTAAAAATACATAGATTAAGTTTTATATATTTTTAATAGGTGTGTTGAGATGGTTTGGATACGTGGAACGAATGAGTGAGGAAAGAAATTAATGAATAATTTCTCTATATCAGGCTCGCATCAAGTTAGTATGGTTCTAATGTTAAATTATTGATTTCATTAATTGGTTCGGTAGTCACTTTATGAACACAGTATCTATCCATTTTTAATTTTTAATGTTTTACTTGATAAATACCATTATTAACGGTAGATACGGTGATTGAAAATGATGCGGAATGCATCGAAACACGTGACACAATAGATTTTATGATAGTGGTATTAACCAAGTAAAACTTTTTAATAGATTTATATTATCCACTGACACTTCGTGATGGAATTGCATTTTTAATTTATTATTAGATTAAAACCAGTCTGATGATGTCGGTAACGACGAAACCCGGTCGCTGGTCAAATAAAAAAGTGGAAAAGCTAAAAATATTGGTTTTAATCTAATAATAAATTAAGTAAAACTTTAATTAAAAATGGATAAATTAATGGTTTCGTCGCTGCTATGACTGCTACGACTTGACGCCACATATCAGGAAATGAGACTTTTTATTTGGTATCGTGGCAGAAAATTAGGTATAATGGCAATGCATGACCATTTTGACACCATGAAATTTTTTTTATTTTTTTTTTATTCATTTAATAAATTTACATTTTTATTTATAACATAATAACATTTGAATCATTTATACATATGTAGAACTTTTATATTTCGATTCGCTGTGCCTCTCCATAAAAGAGTCTGTGCTCTTGTGCTTGGAAAGGGACTTACACTCGTGGTTTAATGATATATAATAAAAGATATAAAAGTTTTTTTAATATATATTTTTTTAAAGATTTAAATGTATAGAGCTTTAATTTTTTTCTTAAGGATTTTTATATCATCTATTTTTTTTTTCTTTAGGGAGTTTATTGAAATGTTTGATTGCCAAATATTTGAAGTTTTGCTGAAATTGCTTGGTGTTGCATTTTGGAATAGAAAAATCGTTTGAGAATCTCGATGATAAATTCTTTGTTAAATTTAAATAGTAATATGTGTTTTAATTTCAAAGCGATACGTTTTATTTTCTATTAAGCTCCAAAATATAAATATTTCATAATATGTAATCATTGAAACCAAAACGAATTTTGCAAGTCTCTCCGAACTATGACTTTTCCACTGTTATAAGTTTAGTACATATCTATCCCTGAAGAAAACAAATTGCTGGTCGAAACTGATTTTAAAAAAGTACTTTAAATAAAAGTGGTAAAAACATTTATTTCATAAAGGTTATGTGCCACAAGGTATCACTATAAAAAAAAAACATTCAAAAAATATTTAATAAATTTGGTCATGATAAGTCCTTCTTGGTCGTTTTGATTCAAGTATCTCGTTCACATTTTAAAATAATCTTTCCATTATTCAGTAATAATAATCATTTTGTTGTAATTACCATATATATGTACATATCAACTTGAGATTCCTTCCTAATGTCTTCATTATTACTGCTGTAGACTTAAGTGATTATATTTCTAACCCTTATAACATAGTCTACTCTCATTATTCTTCGAACAGTTTTACATTACCCTTAAAAAGTACGGAACTGCAATGCCTTTGACCTCCAACCTTTTAATACAAAAAAGCAATATACTAACGCACATTGTATTATATTTGCGAAGCAGGTACGTAAAAAAGTGCACGCAGTCTCGGTAAGGGATATCGTATTGCGGTGCAAGCCCGCGGTGTTTTGTTCGTATAGTTACTCAGTACTCACCGATTATACCGCACGTGCAACCAATCCTTTGAAATCTGAAAATAAAATAAAAGATTTTGTTAATACTTTTGCCTCGGGGTGCTTTTAAGAGCGGATTTCTTTAACTTCATTTGAATTTTTAGTTAACAAACATTTTAATACGTCATTGATGTACTCGCAGTAAGAAAGGTTCGCTGTTGGGTGAACGATAGACTGTGAAATTTCGATAGTTCGATTCCCGCTAATTGGAAATTAATACTACGACATGTCATAAGCACTGTAAATGCCTATACGTCCATATATCGATTTCAATAACTTTAGAGGTTTATTCAGTATTTGCAAACAAATATTAAAATACATTCAACGTGCTGATATTACAACTGCTAAAATATTGTTTACACACAAGCATTACAATGCATTGTAAACATATTAGAATCACGTGCCTTCTCTTTCATTTCTTTTCCATTTAACCAGACTAAGCCACAGCGATCCGTGGGTAGGTACAGCTAGTAATCAATCTTTTAGTAACCTTGTGATTTCCATTTTCAAATTTATTATGAGTGTTAAAAGGAAGAAACGCTTGATAATTAAGTTATTATAAGATGTTCAAGGTGATTAAAATAAAATAAATCACTGTCGTGGACACTCAAATTTACGTCAAATTTACAACAGTCTGTTGATGCAAAATACAAAAATATTGCAAATCGAGACGTATGCATAATAAACTAACAACTTTGATATATATATATATATATATATATATATATATATATATATATATATATATATATATATATATATATATATATATATATATATATATATATATATATATATATATATATATATATATATATATATATGTATATATATATATATATATATGTATATATATATATATATATGTATATATATATATATATATATATATATATATATATATATATATATGTATATATATATATATATATATATATATATATATATATATATATATATATATATATATATATATCTATATATATATATAAATATATATATATATATATATATATATATATATATATATATATATATATATATATATATATATATATATATATATATATATATATATATATATATATATATATATATATATATATATATATATATATATATATATATATATATATATATATATATACACATATATATATATATATATATATATATATATATATATATATATATATATATATATATATATATATATATATATATATATATATATATATATATATATATAAAAGTTTTTTCCACATTTATTTTATTTGACCAGTCACTGGGTTTCGTCGTTACCAACATCATCAAACTGGTGTCGGTAACGAAGAAACCCGGTCACTGGTCAAATAAAATATATGAGGAAATAAAATTATGTAGTTAATATTTGAGGAACCTTGTAATTTTCCATTTTCAAACTTCATAATAAGTTTTTAATTTAAATTTTACTTGATCAATACCACTTTTTCTTAAATTCTATTGACACGTGTTTCGATGCATTCCGCATCATTTTCTAACACCGTTTGATGCGGAATGCATCGAAACACGTGACATAATAGATTTTAAGAAATATTGGTATTTACTAAGTAAAACTTAAATTAAAAATGGATAGATTTTACTACAAAGTGACTGCCGAATCAATTAATGAAATTCTTAATTAGGGTTAAGGAAGAAATTGTTCGTTTCGAAACCAATCCGGAGTATAATTAAGTTATAATAAAAATAAAACAAAATTGATTCTTGCCACGATTTGCAACATTGTTGTATTTTCCATCAACAGACTGTTGTCACGTACATTTGAGCGCCCGTGAGTTTAATGTGTTAGTCAGCAGGAATGTTGGTAATTATCAATATTTCTCAACAACGTGTAAGCGTACGCGGTAGCCGGCTGCTGTCAGGTTTAACATTAAAAAACCAGCTTAAGGCCCGAAAGGAAGATTAATGCCAGACACCTTTTCACAAACACAAACTTAATATTTACATTGTAAATACAAACTCGTAAACAAAATATACATGGGCTCTTATTACCCATTAAAATATGAATATTATTACTATTATACAATTTGTTAAACTTCTTCTAACCCTCATCCGCACCCAATGGTGCATAGGGCACTGCATCGTATTGACGTGTTGTTATGTCGATCATTAACACGCGAAGGAAAGGTGATCAGCCCTCCGCTTCAGGTACCAGTCCAGGGTTATATTGAATATTATTTTTTGACATCTCATCAAAGATGAAGAAGAATATGGAAGTCTGGGCATTTACGGGGCTGACGACCGTCATAGGCTGGTTTAAGTGATCACTTTACACACGTGTAACATTCACTAATTCTACCCATTATTGACAACCACACTACTCAAATTCTTGGAAGTTCTACTTATGCGAACCAATTTTGAAACATTGTTCTTGAATCACTAGAACTTCACTACAGACATCTATTGGTGAGATGAAAAGAAGCTTTTTATTAAGCAGAAACTCTTTTATTAGTATGTGAGGTCCGAATCCTGGATTATAATCACACACATGAGAAACGCCAGAAAATATCA